>NW_006431956.1:3473674-3489760 GCF_000325575.1 Pteropus alecto | reverse complement strand
TTTTCCATATACAGAGACTAGATACAGTTTTACTTCTTACTTTCCAATTTAGATGCTTTTTTTTTCCCCCTTGACTAATTTCCTCCACAAGAACCTCCAGTGCAATGCTGAATAGAAGTTTTAAGAATAGGTATACTTGTTGTGTAAGGGGAAAAACTTTCAGTTTTTCACCACCAAGTATGATGCTGGCTGTGAAGTTCAGATTCCCTTTATATGTCAAGGCAGTTTCCTTGTATTACTATTATTTATTTATTTATTTTTAAATCATAGAATACTGAATATTGTAAAAACAAATTTTAACCATTTTATTGAGATAATCATACAAACTTTGTCCTATTAACATGGTGTATTAAATTATGCTTGCATGTAAACCAAATACACATTCATGGGATAAATCTCAGTTTGTTATAGTGTATAATCTCTTAACAGTGCTGGTGGAGTTGGTTTGCTCATATTTTATTGAGGGTTTTTGTGTCTATATTTATAAGATATATTATTCTATAGTTCTCTTTATGTCTTGCCTGGTTTCAATATCAGGGTAATACTGGCCTCATAGAATGAGTTGGTAAGGGTTCACACTTCTATTTTTTTGTAGAATTTGTAAATAACTGGTGTTAAGTCTTCTTTAAATATTTGGTAATATTCACCAGTGAAGCCATCTGGACACAGCCTTTTCTTTTTGGGCAGATTTTTAATCATTAGCTAAACACTTTTATTTATTATAAGCTGCTACGGAATAAATTGTGTTATCATTCCCCAAATCGATATGTTGAGGTCTTAATCCCCAATAAGAGTTTAGTTAGAGATAGAGACTATAAGGAGGTAATTAAGGTTTAATGATGACCTAAAAACTGGACACTGATACATAGGATATGTCCTTATGAGAAAGAACACCGGGACTTCTCACTCTCTCTCCATGCATACACAAAGAAGAGATCACATAAGTACACAGTGAGAGGCAGCTGCCTACAAGCCAGAGAGAGATTTTATCAGAAACCAACCGTGCTAGCATTCTGATCTCAGACTTCTGAAGTCCAGAACTGTGAGAAATCATTCTGTTGTCTAAGCCATCCTGTCTATGGCATTTTGTTATGGCAGTTCAACAGACTATGACATAGTCTAATTATAATTTTCCATTTCTTCTTGATTCAGTGACAGTAGTTTGTTAATGAATTTTTTCACTTCATCCAAGTAATCTATTTTGTTTGTATACAGTTCACTGTATTCTCTTATAATTCTTTTATTTTTGTAAGATGAGAAGTAATGTTCCTTTTTCATTCCTGATTTTAGTAATTTAAATTCTATCTCTTTCTTGGTCAGTCTATGTATAGGTTTGTCAATTTTGCCACTCTGTAAATTTCAGTCTAGTTGATTTTCCTCTATTTTTTCCTACTGATAATTTTATTTATTTCCCCTATAATCCTTATTATTTACTTCCATTGCTTTCTTTGAATTTAGTTTACTCTTCTTTTCCCAGTGTCTTAAAATAGAAGGTTAAGTAGTTGATTTGAGATCCCTCTTAAAATAAAAAGTCTTTACACCTATAAATTTCCCTTTAGGTAGTGCTTTACTTGTATACCACAAGTAATGATGTGTTATGTCTTCATTTTCATTAATCTCAAAACATTTTTTCATTCCTCTTATAATATTCCTTTTGGTCCAATGGCTATTTAGTAATCTGCTGTTCTACATATTTGTGCATTTTCCAAATTTTATTCCGGTGTGAATTTCTAATTTCTAATTTCATTTTATTATGATTAGAGAACAAAATCTGTATAATTTAAAACCATTTAAATGTACTGAGGATCATTTTATGGCCTAGTGTATGGTTTATTCCTAGAGTAGTCTATGTGCATTTGAAAATAATATGTATTTTGCTCCATGTGTAGATTAATATATTAAAAAAAAAAAACTGGGATGTTGGCAGCCATTATTTTTGACTAGTTTTTCTTCACCTTTCTCATCTTCTTGTATTTCATTACACATGTCTGTACATCTGTCTCTCATATTTCTCTGAGGTTCTGTTCATTTCTCTTCATTCCTTTTCCCCCCCTCTGTTCTTCTGATTGCATAATCTCTATTGATCATTCCTCAAGTTTGCTAAATTTTTCTCCTGGCAGTTCACATCTACTGATGGGACTCTCTAGTGAATTTTTCATTTCAATTATTGTGTATTTCAATTTTAAAATTTCTATTTGCTTCTTTTAAAATAATTTCTATATCTTAACTGATACCATCTTTTTGCTATTATATAGACAACATACTCTCCTTTATACCTTTAATCATGATTTCTTTTCTTTAAATATTTATAATAGCTACATTGAAGTCTTTGTTAAATCTGGCATCTGGTTACTCTCACTGGAAGTTTTTATTTTTACTTCTTTTTTCCCCCAATATATAGATTATACATTCTTATTTCTGTGCTTCATATTTTTTATTAAAAAAATAAATATTTTAGAAGATATATTGTACAATTCTTAGTACTTACTCCCTGCACATACTCATCACTGCCCCACTCCTGATGCCAGGATACACGGTTGCACTGGGATGATCGTGCTTTTGGCAGGGCTCTCTTTGGTTATGTTTCCATTAAACACACAGCTACAAAGTCCCACTAATTGCCAAGTAATTGCTCAATGTGGCATAAACTGCTTCACAGACTAATCTATTCAAATTAACACTCCTTTGAAAAATAGTTCCAGAGGTCAGTATTTGAGGGGGTCCTCCTCCTCCCCGCCCCCCCATCTCCGTAAATTTAGGAAGACTCTTCCCAGCTATCTCTTTCCCCATTTTTCTCTGGAAAACTAGCTGGCCTACAGTTTTGACTAAGAATTAATAAATGAATTAATCAATGTCCTCCAAACTGCTTTCACCAAAGCTTCAAGTATGGCTTGAACTTGTCCATACTTTCTAAATTCAGTTCCTCTGGAAAGAGATTTGGAACTCTATGTTCTATGGCCTGCATCTGCCACTAGACAAAATCTTTAGGCAAAACCTCTGAAGTTGGGGGCAGAGACAATTGTGTGTTTCCCTCTGAGTGACATTCTATAGGAGCTGAGAATTTGGTGAGGGAAGAGAGAGGTGCAGTGCAAAGATCTCCTTGGCTTACTTGTTTTAGTGTTAAATGCTCATCCTACAAAACAGAGCGATGGCTATTGGGATTTCTATTCTCAGCTATGCTACACCCAGGGTAGACCCCCTGTTCTAAAAATGAGGGTTAGGCATAAGAAAGAAGCCCCAACCTCTCACCTGCATTCGCCCAGAACTTGTCCACAGTAACAGACTTGTGGAGGCAGAATGAAAAACGCTGATGGCAGCAGTCTGGGAAGACAGTCCTCCATCTGGGACATGGGGAAAGTTGTGGCCCACTCATTTTGGACATACCTGTCTGGAGCTATTTCCATCTTTCCGAGCTGGCAGGTGGAAGGGAAGGTATGGATTATGTTTCAAATACCACAGACCCTTATCTTACTGAGTTTTAGCAGTTTTTTATTGAATACATTTTTCTTCATTTATTGTATGCTATTAGGCAATTTTGGGACTAATTTTTTTTCACCAGTTTCACTGGGGAGTGGGTCCACAGAGCTGTTCACAATGTCATTCCAGAAGTAGAATGTGAAATCTTTTCATCTTTAATCTTTAAAAAGTCTCCCATCCAAATACACTGTTTTCTCTGATTTCAAACATCTCTTCAGTACAAAATTTCACAAAACAATGAACACATGTGGGCCCCTAAGTTTATCAATTACTAGGGTAATAAGAAGTCATTTTCAAACCAATAAAAGACACTATCTATGTATTCTTCCAAGAAAGTTATACAAAGATTTGTTCCAGATAGTAGGAAGATAAAGGAAAAGAAAGTCTTGCTATTATAGGTCAGGTATAGAGTAATAAAAATGAGATGTAGATAATTAATGTTAAATTTGCAGTAATCCTAAAAGCAGAGTTTAAATATAAAGATCAGTGGTAGCAGCTGTGATAGAGTAGTAGTTCTTATCGTATCTAGGGAGAATTTGATAGATACTATTTCATTCCTGATTTAACGACTAGATAAATTTTCACAAATATGTACATGTATTCAATTTTTCTTGTTTGTTATAAAAATGAGACTTTAGTATGTATCTTATATAGCTTGCTTCTTTTCATTAAGCAATGAATCTTAGTCTTTATACTGAAGTATGTATAGGTTTACCTCACTTCGTAATAGCTGCTTATTCGGCAATTGTATGGAGTTATTGTCCTATTGAATAGTTTGTTGTGCTAAACTAATTTTTTTTCAATTTGGTGTTACTACAAAAAGAAATAGAATAAACATCATCATATAAACTTCTTTGTTCACATATATGAATATTTTAAGGGATAAACTCCAAGAAATGAAAATCCTGAATTTTAAAGAATGTGTATCTAATTTAATACATAAAACTATACTCTTACTACCAGTGTCTAAGGCTAACTTTATCCTCACATATTTTTTTAGTTATGGGTATCACAAAGATTAACATTTTTATTGAAAATGCTTAATTTTCAGTGTCCTGATGGACTAAAATTATCTTTGTTTTAATTTATATTTTTGAATATTTTTTCATGTTTATTAACTGTTTGAATTTCTTTTTCTATGAATTTCCTTATTTGTTATTGAGTTTTCCAACTTTTTTATTGATTTGTAAGATCCCTTAATGTATTATAGATTATATAATCCTTTGTGTATCTTTTATATTGCAAGCCTTTTCTCCAAGTCTAACTTTTTTAATTAAAAAAACTTATATTTTAGAACATATGGGAGTTCCCATATGTCCACTCCCATAAACAGTTTCCCCTATTACTAACTTCTTACATTAGTATGGTGTATTTGTTACAATAAATGAATTGGCAACATTGATATATTATTATGCACTAAAGTCCATAGTTTATTCATATACCCTTAGTTGTTTTTCTTTTGTTCCCACCCCCTGCCCCTGCCCCCACCGCCGGAATGCCTTTTTTTCTATTCCGGGATCCCATCCAGGATAACATATTATCTTTAGGCTTCTCTCAACTGTGTGATAGTTTCTCAGACATTTTTTTTTAATGAACTTGGTCAGGTACTTTAAAAAACTTTCCTCCCTTGCAAATTGTCATGATGTTTTCTCATAATTATATGGAGGTTATGAGTTTTGGGGAGGAAGTCACAGAGGTAAAGTGCCATTTTCATTATATCGCACTGCTATGGACTAAATATGTATGTCCCCCTAAAATTCTTATGTTGAAACCTAAAACTCAGTGTGGTTACATTACAAAGCCTGGCCTTTGGGAGATGCTTAAGTGATGAGCGGGGAGCCCTCATATATGGAATTAGTACTCTTATAAAAGAGCCCCACAGAGTTTCCTCATCCCTTCTGCCACATGAAAAAAAAAATGTTGGTGTATGAACCTGAAAGCAGGCTCTCACCAGACACCAAATCTGCTGGTGACTTGATCCTGGATTCCTTACACAACTGTAAGAAATAAATGTCATAAGCCATCCAGTCTATGGTATTCTGTTATAGTAGCCCTAATGGAATAAGACAAATATTATTGATAAATACTATTATTATGATTTATCACAATTGATATTGACCTTATCAACTGGCTCAGGTTTCTCTAATGTAAAATTATTATTTACGGTCTCTTTTTCCATACTGTACTCTTTGAAAGAAAGCAGCTATATTCATACCATGGGTAAGGAGTGGGAGAAATATTCCACTTCCTTGAGAGCAGAGTATCTACATCAATTATTTGAATATTTCCAAATGGGAGATTTGTCTCTCCCAAATATTTGTCTGCTCAATCATTTCTTTTTTATCAGTTTGGACTCATGAATATTCATTTTATATTTTAGGTAATAGTCAAATACAACTTTATTTTGCTCCTTAAATTGTTCCAGAATTGGCCTTTGGGAATTCTTTTAATTGGCTCTTGTTATCACTTTGACATAATCCATTATTGTTTCTGTGTGCGTGCACATTTATTTATTTATTTATTAGCATTTCCTGACTTTCTGGCCCTATAAAATGCTCAAATTCATCTTGTATATTTCTTGCCCCAGTCCTAAAATCAGTTGTTTTTCCAAGGAGCCCTTTTATTGGAGAGTGGCATTAGAAACCAAGATATGGATGATAGACATATGCTCATTCTTACTGGAATTTTATTGTTTTAGGCCCTCTCACCCAACAGAACAAAGACATACAAAATGTGTACACTAGCAGTATATATACACATACCTAGAGATAATCTATGAGTGACCATCTATATCTATATTAAAGCAAACATTAGTTCTTACTGATTTTTCTAATTCCAGTTCTAGACTCCTCTCCCTGCCTATCCATGAATTTTCACTCCGACAGGAAGAAACCTGGCCCCCACCATTCACCGTCCACTGTTTAACTGCTAAGTTCCAGTATACCTGTAACCTCTGGGATAATCAACTAAAGTACAGTGGGTTATTTCAGTTTATCTTCTTTAGTCTTATAGACTCCTTTCATTTTGAAAGTTACTTAGATGAGCACCTTTTCCCAAACACTTTCATATATACTTTCATGAATAATGCTTTTGGCGTTGTATCTAAAATCTCATCATCAAACCAAAGTCCCTTAGATTTTCTTCTAAGTTATTTTCTAGAAATTTTATAGTTTTACATTTTACATTTAGGTCTATATTCTGGGTTAATTTTTGTGAAATGTGTAAACTCAGTGTTTACCTTGTTTTCAATGGATGTACAATTGTTCTACATAATTTTTGAAATCCTATCCTCTCCCCCACAGAATTGTCTTTGCTCCTTCATCAAAGTTCAGTTGACAGTATTACTGAGGGCCTGCTTTTCAGCTCCCTATTATGTGTCTCTTCTTTTATTGGTATCATGTCATCTTGATTACATGCTGTCATAATTTGCAGCTTTATGGTAAGTCTTGAAGTTGGGTACTATCAGTCCTCTTTGCTGTTCTTAAGTATTGTGTTGACTATTGTGGTTATTTTTCCCTTGCATAAATTTCAGAATCAGTTTATGAACATCTATGAAATAGTTTGATGGGATTTTGTTTGGGAATACATTGAGTCTATAACTCACGTTGGGAAGAAATGACATGTTAATAACATTGAGTTTTCCTATCCATGAACAAAAAATATCTTTTGAAATATTAATTTACATATTTTTTTAAATCAGAGCTTTACATCTTTCTGCATATAGATACTCTATATATTTGTTGGATTTATGCTAAGTATATTTCTTTTTTCTTTTTTAATGCCTATGTAAATGGTGTTTTGTTCATTTCATACTTGAATTTTTCATTGTTGGTTGAGTTGAGAGTCCCTGAGAACATACTCAGGATTGACAAATTATTACAAGGACTTACAGAATTCAGAAAAGTTGTTATAATCATGGTTATAGCAAAAAGATACACAGTAACTTAGCAAAGGCGCATGGGGAGGAAGTTGTGAGAAACCAGGCACAAGCTTCAGGGGTGTGCTCGCCTACTGAAGTCACACAGATGCACTTAATTTTCTCAGCAACATTAGGTGAGAACATGTACAAAGTGTTGCCAACCAAGGAAGGCCAGCCAAGCGTGGTGTTCAATGTTTTATTAAAGGTAAGTCCCATAGGCATGCAGTGCCAGCTAGACTGACCTTAGCTACTCAGACTCCAGCTCCACTGAGCAAAACATTTGTTCACCATAAATCTTATTTGCTAGCATAGATAATATCTGATCCATTTGGTACCATTTGATCTAAAGCCTCAGACATACAAAAACTGACATTCACCACAGAACACATTTTTAGCGATCTGATAAGTATAGCATGACTCCAGACCTCAGTCACTGAAAAGCACTCTTAGCAGGCAAATATTCCAAGATTTCATAGCTCATAGCCCAAGATCCAGGCAATTGTTGGTCTTAAAGACAGTCTTTTAATCAGAAAGTGCAGGATTTGAGCAACGTAGGACTGCTAGGTGACCCTTTCCTGAACATTGATACAGAGGAAAGCAACTGGCATTTTTATATTAACATGATATCCTGCTACCTCATTCTAATCGTTTACTAGGTTTAGAAGAATTTTTGTTGATCCTTTTGGATTTTCTACAAAGACATGTATAAACAAAGGCATTTCATTTATTTCTTCTGAATTTATTTACTCTTATTTCCTCTCCTTGTTCTATTGAGCTAGGCAGGGTTTCCAGGATGATGTTAAATAAGAATGGTGAGAGAACATCCTCTCCTTGTTTCCAGTCTTAGGGGAAAAGCATTTAGGTTTTCACAGTTAAGTATGATTTCAGCTGAACGCTTTTTGTAGATGTTCCTTATGAAGCGAAGAAGTTTCTCTTTATTCCTAGTTTACTGAGAGTTGACAAAAACAGTTACTAAATTATGTGAAAGATTGTTTCTGTACATACTGATATTATCATATGATATTTCTTCTTTAGCTTGCTATGTTATGGTTACATTAATCAACTGTCAAATGTTGTAACAGCCTTGTATAACTGGAATAAATTCCACTTGGTCATGTTGTATAATTACTTTTATACACTGTTGGGAATGATTTGCTAATATTTTTCTGAAGATTTTTATATCTATGTTCATAAGACATATTACTCTATAGTTTTCTTGTCTTTTAATGTTTTTGATTTCGGTATTAGAGTAATAATGACTTCATAGAATGAGTTAAGAAATGTTCCTCTTGCTTCTATTTTCTGGACAAGATTATATAGAACTGATGTTATTTCTTCCAAAAGTGTTTATAGAAATCACTTGCATAAGTGAATTCTGGGTACATCTGTGCCTGGTTCTTTCTTTTTTTGTAAGATTATTACTTATTGATTGAATTTATTTAACAAATATTTTTATTCATATTATCTATTTCTCTTGGTTATCTGTGGTTTTCAAGAAATTGTTCCATTTTATCAATGTTATAAAGCGTGTAAACAATGAGCCATCCATAATGTCCCTTTATTATTGTTATAATGCCCATGAGGTCATAGTAATGAATGACCTTTTTTGGTATCATTAAATAATGTTTTCTCTTTTTTTTTTTCTGTTTGACTAGAGATTTATGCTATTTATTAATATTTTAAAAATAATTTAAACTTTTGTTGTTTTTCTCTATTGATTTCCTGTTTCTATTTTCACTTATTCACTAATTTTTATTATTTTCATTTTTATTTAGTTCAAAATATTTTTACATTTCTCTTGAAAATTTTTTGACTCATACATTATTTAGAACTGTGTATATCTATCTCCAAAAATTTTGAGATTTTTCCAGCTATCTTTCTATTATAGATATATAGCTTAATTTCATTTTGAGCTGAGAAAATACTTTATATAATTTCTATTATTTTAAATTGATTAAAGCGTGTTTATGGCCCAAAATGTGACCTTCTTGCTTAACGTTTCTCATGAGCATGCAATGAATGTGTATTTTGTTGTTAAATAAACTATCCCATAAACATCAAGTAATTCCAGTTGATGGTTGGTGCTGTTCAAAACAAACAGCAATAACAGATAATCAGATAATTCTGTTAAGAAAAATTAAAGTATCCTCCTAAACTCTATTATGATGGTAGTAAATTTGATAACAGATTAAAACTGGTTTGGTACCAAATAAAATTATATGGCAATCTTACTCATCAATACTAAAGAAAAACGAGAGAGAAAAAAATCTAAAAGTATATTAAAAAGATATTACATTTTGACTAAGTTGGGTTTATCCTATTAGTGAAAGTGATTTAATATTAGAGCATTTATCAATGTAATTCACCACATTAACAGATTATAGCTAAAAAAACACATAATCCTTTCAAAAGACATAAAAAATAAAACCGAAGTAGCAAAATCAATAAAATTCATCCACTCAAGGTATAAAACAACTTTTATCTAACAAAATAGATGGCAATTTCTTTAACTTAGTAAAAGGTATCTACAAAAGATTCACATGAGATGCCATACTCAATAGTAAAATCTTTTGGATAGTTATTTAAAATCAGAAATGAAATCAGAATGATTACTATCACTACCGCTACTCAGCATTATACTAGAGCAACTAGTCAGCTCCCTAAGTTAAGACTAAAAGTAATAAAGTGTATAATGATTAGAAAGATTTTATTTGCAGATAATGTGAGTGTCTACATAGAATTCTATATGAATTCTATATCCTATAGAATTCAAAGAGTCTATAAGTCAAATGAGTCGAATTACAAAGAGTTTGGCAATGTTGCTGCGTATTACATCATTATGCAAAAGTAAACTGCATTTATAAAAACAAAAACTGATTTTAATAAAATATAACAGCAGCAACTAGGTAATGTATATAATATATACATAAATGATCTAAGAATAAATAATTTTGTAAAAAAATAACCCCCAAAACCTCAAGAAATAAAATCTCACACTATGGAAAACCATAGCACCTTTATGAATAGGAAAACTAAATATTTACTTCCTGTCAATTTCCCCCAAAATTGAACTAGATTCAATACAATTTCAAACTAAATACTATCACCATTTTTCTATGGAACCTGATAAGTCAATTCTAAAATTTATATGGAAATGAAAAATTCTAATAATAGTTCAGACACTCTACAAAAACAAGTTGAGAACAAAACTTTACATTTTCAGAGAAATTTAAAACTATCTCTTCATCTCATCAAATATATCATCACCATAAAGAGGGTGAAAATACGAGCTATATCTTTGGAAGAGATCGATTAAGAACACTGAAAGAACCTCAGTGAATCAACAAGAAAGAGAACAATCAAGGAGAAAAATCAACAAAGGGCTTGCATAGGCATTTTGCAGAATAAATGGGAATAAACAGTGTGAAAATAATGTCCACCTGATTAATAATCAAGGAAATTCAAATGACAACAACAATATGTTATAATTTCATGCACATCATACTGGCAAAAGTAAAAATTTGATAATAAATGTGTACAAAATCCAACACATATACGCTGCTGGTAAGAGTGTAAATTATATGTATTTTAGAAAGCAATTGATTATTACTAAGTAAAGCTGAACAGATATATACTCTATGACCAGTAACTTAACTATTAGGTGAATACCCTAAAGAAACTCATATTCACACTTAAACTTCATGGGAGGGACCATCGCAGCTTGTATCCTGGTCCAGGCTTACCACCTTGAGAAGATGTCTGCCCCACAGGCATGACAGCTTCTTATACTTATTTCATGGACTTTCAACCTTAAGAACAACTTGGTGGATGTTTTATATTGACTAATTACTTGCTCTCTGGATGCCAATACTTTTCCTAACAAAGGTGGTTGAGAGTGGGCCAGTTTGTGAGCAACATAAGAGAATAATTCTGTCACTAACTTCTGCAAGGAAAAAGACAAAAAAACCAGCATTTTTTTTCCTGCTAAACAAAAGGTCGTGCTCAATTCTTACCTCAAAAATGTAAAGATGCAGTGAGTGTGCTAGTCCCCTCTCCTCTGGTGAAGAGACCAAACACTGAGGTCAGAACCACCAGGTAGTCACCAAGGCATCTCTAAGTGTTGGATCGGTTCCCATGAGAAAACCATGACACTAGTATCCCTCCTTTAGAAAGACTTTTGAAGCCTGGGGATGCAAAAATGTTGTTTCTGATTGATGCTGGAATAGGACCAATGAAACCTTCCAAGTGCACCCTGAAAAAGAAAAAAAAAAATATTCGTTTCTATCAGAAGACATATTGAATGTTGTACACAGTCACATCATTTATAAGACCAAAAGCTGAAAACAATTCAAATGCCACCAGTAGCATAACTGGCAATCATGCAAGCAAAGGAATATAATACAACAAATAAATTACGTACTTTATGATGTTAAAAGAAAAAAAGTCAAAGATGTGTGTGTGTGTGTGTGTGTGTGTGTAAATTCTATTTTTATCTAGGCCACAAATGAGCAAAAGTAAACAAAAAAGTCATCAAATTAATTTCTACAGACAATTATTAACATGAATTCAAGATGGTAATTATTTCCAGAGAGGAAAGAAGACTGGGATAAAATCCAAAAGATGCCTACAGGGGATTTTCAATAATATTGACAGTGTTCTATTTATTTAACTAGATACAATGCATGCACATGTATTTGTTGATTAGTATTCTTTATACTGTACATACAAGTCCTATCTATAGGACAGAATAAATTAATTACAATATTTTAAATAAAGTGTGCTTTTTCTTCACAAAGAAAATATAAATATATATTCTTAAAATATAAATGATTTACTTAATTTTTTTTGGCTTGGAATGAATTAGTTTTGGAGAGTTTGCTTAAACTACCATAAGAACGATGTCCTGAACAATGTCTTAGTGTCTTAAAGGGAAGTGAGTGACTTTTATGATAAGTGACCTTTAAATTTTTGTGCCTTTGGGGGGTTTCTGCCCTGATTCTACTTCAAGAATCTGTCAACCTGTATAATTATAATCTCCTTATAAAATTCTTATTTATTTATTATTTAACTCTGCTGACAATATCTTTATATTATGAAGACTTCTGCTTCAAACATAGTAGTACTCTGAAAGTACTTAGCCATCACTTTTGAAATCAGTACACTGAATTATGAAGTTGTTTTTGGCCTAAAGAGCCAATCCAAGTCAGAGGAGAAATCAAATTCACTTTGAATCAAGAGAAAAAATGAGCTCATCAGCTTAGAGAGATATTCCATTGCTTGCACAGCTGGGCATAGTGTGTTCATTTTGTAAATATGCTTTGCTATTTTCTTGGTATTAGTCAGTTTGCTTGAATAGATTAGAAAATTGAAAGCTGCTTTGTCTAATGTCATGGTGAATTTGTATTCTGATATCAGAATGTTTATATTCTGATAAGCATTGATACTCCCCCTATCTTCCCTCCTCTGATGTTGGAAGCCAATGGGTGAAATACTACACGAAAACCTAAACTCAAGATTCTTAAGTTCTTGTAACAGATTTAAAATAGTTAAACAGATATTTAATTTACTTAATTGAGTGTAATATTCAAGCTCTTCACATAGTTTGTCACAACAAGAGAGATTCATGAACAACACATTCTTTCTTCTCTTCACAGAGGGTTTTGCCTATTGATGACTTCCCCACCACCATTAGAGCAAGAGCTTCATCAGGTATTTACCCCAAATTTCTTTAGATTACACAATAAGATCATACAAATATACTTTGTACTAAATCTCAGATTAAATGAGTAAAAGATATATAAAAGATATTTTAGGTGGCCAGAGTTGAGTGAGAGTAAATTCCAGGGCTGTTCAGAGTATAAAAGTTGCAGACAGTTTTTACAAAACATTTTAACTGCCCAAATGGGTTAAGAGTTGTCCTAACGATAATAGTGAATGTGTGGCAGATATTTTCCCCCTAAAGGCCGTAATAATATCTACTACCCCACATACTCTTTCAGAACCTTGCTACTCCTTCATCAAGAGGTAGTATCTAAATTTCCTCTCCTTGAAAATGGATAGTTGTTTGTGACTGCCTCCACCAAGAGACATAGGGAAAGGATTGCTATGTGACTTTGAAGACTAGATCATAAAAAACAACACAACTTTCTACCTGGCTCTCTTGAGATGCTCACCTTTGGAACACAAACCAGAAAAAAACCACATGGAATCTCATATCAAGTAGAACAGAGGCCCCAAGTCCTCTGACTTAGCTGAGATTCTGACAACTAGTAACTACCAACTTCCGGCTTTGAGAGTGAGCCAAAGTGGGAACAGATTCCCCAGCCCTCAGCTGAGGATGCTTTCAGCAGAGCTGAGTCTTTACCAAACCTGCCAAACTGAAAATCTGTGAGCAAAATAAGTAATTGTTATTTTAAACTACTCAATTTCAAGACAGCTTGCTATACAGCAATATATGTCTGGAGCAAAAAATCTAATAATCATGGCTGGGTAGATTATAATAAAAAAGTAGGCTCATAAAAAAACATTAAATGGGTTTTGAAGAAACTCTACAATCAAAGTTTCTTAAAGTTCTTCAAAGAAAAAAATTATATGGGTCTATTGGAAGAGGTTATTCAAAATAAGCTTTGAATTAAAAAGGTAACTGAGAAAATAATTAGATTATTTAATTTATGCTTTAACAAAATTACTTTGGATGAATTACTGTCTCCTTTGAAGGAGGGATCATAAGTGCAAATGATGCCTTCTAGAACTTCGTGGCAAAGAAGATGTCAATAATTATTGAGACATAATAAAACTGTCAACTTCTGGAGGACTGAAATTGTGGAACGGCTAAATATAATGTGTAAATTATTATTTTTGCAAAAGTCTTTCTATTTTTACTAGTAATTTAGAGGGCTTTTTTATGTAAATGGACGTCAAAGAAGACTCTCTACTTGAATAAAATTTACTTTCATAAAAATAGATTACTGAATGTAGAGTAAGTTTTAAGACTTTTGATCACTTACTTTATAAACATACATGGGGAAGGCAAAATAGGATCTATAGGAAATACAATCCTTAACTGTTGAGAAACATATATAATACCTTTAGGCATTTTTGAAAATCATTTTATAATATCCTACAGTATATGCTTATTTATTTTTGGTTGTTTACTTTAAGAAAGACTGTTGGACTCTGTGGGCTCTAAGCTACCTCCAGTAAGTAAACTTCCCCAGAAACATTCTTTGCTTAAGTTGATATTTCCATAAGGACGGCAACTTCTCTTTGTGGTTCACCCATCTCCTCAGATGTGTACCAGATACTCAGACAGGACTTATAAGAAGGATGATGTTGGACAATTAAGGAATATCTGGAACTCCTTCCATTTCACTTGACTCGATTCTGCATAATACAAAGGGCAGAATGGAATTGTTCTATCTGCAGGTAGTTTCAAATGTACAAGATGTGAGAAATGAAAGAATGTGAGGACAGGATATTAAGTAGATCTATTACATAGACACAAAAATCAATGTCCAATCACTCATACTTTAAAGATTTTTTGTTTAATTTAGGTAAGCTTATTTTTGTACAACAGTGGTAACCAAAAATTTATGCTGCTCCATCCTTGTTTTCCTGAAATATACAGCTAAGATATAAATGATGTTGGTGGCAATCTGTTTCCATAGTACATAATTAGTTAAATTAATCTTCACAGGAACAAACTCTTAATCTGAAAATCATTATCATATAATTTCATACATACATACATACGTAGGATTTTGAAAGGATCCTCAAGAGTTAAATCAATCAATCTATCAATCTATCTGTCTATCTATCTACATTTGTCCATGCTAATGAACAGAAAATCTAATAAAAGTTTATATCTATCTATCTATATTTTTTTCATGTTAATGAACAGAAAATCTAATAAAAACTTATATTTCATGAAAAAGCAATTCTTCATCCTTAAAATAAGACTAGAAGTACTGGCATATCTCACTAATCAATGTAATTTGATCGATCTAGTGGATGTCTTTTGGAAATAGACACTTGTATAAAATTAGTAAACTGTGTAGTATTTATATCTGGTGCTTATCGTTGAATGCTTTAAAATAGTTATGTTCTTTTTTACAATTTCAGAAGATATCTACTTTGAAAAATATCCATTGGTTTAATGTAAGAGAGGTAAGAGAAAATATTTTAAAATTTAAATTGAGATAGATTTGTATTTACACCGTACAATTTATAAAAGAAGCACAGAACAAAGTATTAGACATGTAATCTGCTCACAATTGCATTTTATTTTCGTTAAAATTTTGGCAAACAAGTCAAGAAAAGTTCAATTATCTGTGAATGTTGTTTATTTACAAAAGCAAATGAGCTAAAGAGTATTTTATATATTTATGCATTTTTCAAAAAGCTAGCTGATTTATTCAAAAAATGTTGAGGGGACAAAGACAAATCCCCAAAGTGATGCTAATTTTTAAATTAAATATACATAAATTAATCCACATAATTCTGAGAGCAAAATAATTCTTAGAAAATGCATGGAATTCATTATGAGCCATTAAAGAAGCATTCAGTAATTACTAGTGGTGAGAACAATTTATAAAATAAACTTACACTTTTTTTTCTGTTTTGTAATGATGAAAATTACTTAGAGAATCCAATTGCTTTCTGTAGCAATTTCTTAGAAGAAATTTCAGATT
>NW_006431956.1:3407241-3473648 GCF_000325575.1 Pteropus alecto | reverse complement strand
TAGGGAAAAATTATACTAAATCTTCAAGATATAGAGCTTTGAATAGAAAACTTTTGAAATGAATATCATTAAAGCTGAAGTTACCTTACAATCTCAGTCTTTTGTTACTTAAATAATTAACTCTCTCTCATAGACTTGCCTAAAGAATATTGTATGAGTCAGCTTAAACATTAATTTCCTTGCCTCCATCATAACAATAACTACATTTAATGTCTATAATGTGTTACATCATCTCATAGTTATGTTACTTACATTATCTGTTACTTTGAGTTATTTCAAACCTATGAGTTAAGCTCTAGTGCCTCCAATTTATAGATGAGAAGGTACAGTAATTTGCTCTTCATCAGAGGTCACTAAACTATGGCCTATGGTTGAAATTTGCCCACCACTTATTTTTTGTAATTAGTATTGGAACACAGCTATGCCCATCCATTTACACATTGTCTATAGTTGTTTTCTCTCTCCAGTGGAAGAACTGAGTATTTGCAACAAAGGTTATATGCCCCACAAGGCAAAATTATTTACTGTCTGTCCCTTTAAAGAATAAAGTTTGCTGATCCCTGCTCTAGGACACTCAGTAAGAATTGCTTTTCATATTCAAGGGTTTTTGATGCTAGTCAGTGATCTTTGTACTATATCATATTGTATGCCAAAGAGAGGGAAAAAAATGTTAAGGGGGAAGTAAATAATGAGCTTATTTAAAAAAAAAAAAATTTGCCTTGATGATCTACAAAAATAAAATGACGGTTTTGGATTTAGACCTTGTCTTAGAAATGTATCGATCACCATTGTGAATTTGGACCAGGATATAATTGTGGACTCAGATACATCATTTAAAAAATGAAAATAATAATACCTGACTTTCTTGCACTTGAAGGCATTCAACAGCCTGGGACGGATGGGCTCTTTCTAACTCTATTATTTGCTGTTCACTAGACCTATGGCAGATCTGACTCTCTTAACTGGAAATGATCTAAAATGGTTTGACATATTGTTTTCAATCTACAATGGAGATGAACTGTGTTCATATATAAAAAGTAATAGATATATCACATTCTTATCACCCACAGTAGTTCATTCTGAGTTATTATGAAAGATAGCCTATAGTAATTCAATGGAATACGAAATGTATTTTTGAGAATTTTCCCAGCATTTTGTGAAGCCCTCGAAGGGGTAATACAATTAATATTTGCATAGCTACTGATTTAATATATTGCTTCTTTTGAATTATCCAACACACAACCACACATAACATACAGATGAGTCTGGCCTACCTAATCGTTAAAATTTAATAAGCAACTACGATGTACAAATTATCATGGTAGGTGCTAGGCATCAAATGCTCATATTCTTGAGGGGAAGGCAGATTATGAAACAGTTTTTAAAAACAATATTACACAAAAAGTTGTATAACAGAGGTAACCAGGGTACTATGACAGTCCCATTTAAAGAAACTGATATAGTGGATATACACAGAAAAAGGGTAGAAATGTGACGCTGTACAGTAAAGATCTCTCACCTTAGCACTATTGATACTTTGAGCTGAATAATTCTTTGTTGTATTGTCCTGTGCAGTGTAGGATATTTAGCAGCATCCCTGGCTTCTACCCACTAAACGCTAGTAATAGCCCTATGTTCCCAACTGTGACAACCAAATATATTCAGACATGATCAAATGTCACCTAGGGGCCAAACTGTCCCCGGTTCAGAACCACAGTGTAATGAATAGATTGGAATGAGCAAGGTCAAACATAAATGTAGAAAATGAAATTAGATTAAATAGCTATTTTAGCCATGTGACTAAGAAAAGACGAGAAATATGCAGAGGCATGAATGAGATAAGGGTATATTTTGGTGGTAGAATATACAGATTCCATACTTAAGCCAACTGATGTATTGAAAATGGATTTTAAAGCAGTTTTAAACATTAGTGGGAAGAAGTAGGGTCAGAGGAATCTGTTATGGATTCTAATTTAGAGCAATTCTGATTCATTTGGTATAAGGAGTCTAGGAATACAGGTTTTAACAAATATCACATCTTGAGAAAAAATTGATGTAAAATATTGTGGAATGCTGTTAGAAAAAAAGGCCTGAAATTGTATAGAGCAGCTCATTAGAGGGAAATCATAACCAGAATGGCTGACCAAGAAATCGTTGCAAAGTGGGGTATATCTACTTTGAGGACTCAGAATGTATGAATAATCCTTGGCTTTGTGGTAAGTAAAACTAGGAATATTTTTAAAAGGAGCTTACAGAGGAGGAAAAGGCAAGACCAGTCTCTGTTTTCCTCTGAAAGAGGGCATTTGCCTCTTAGAAGTAAACGTCTAGTGGCAATGGCTTCTAAGATGTTCCTACTGTAAATATATAAAGTTATGTTATCTTTATATTTGAGCCAAGGATTCTCCAGGCCTGGGATACTATGCTGGTTTTAACAACCCCAGGGGGAAAATTTATATATACAGGAATATAAATAACCTATCATTATCAAAAATGATTGTGTGTCCCGAGAACATTCTAATACATACGACATAAGGTTATCTGGGGAAACATGTTCATGGTTTGTAGGCTTTGAAGTTCTTCTTCCTAAATGGCAAGAAAAAGGAGGGTGTTCTTCGAATCTGCTGGAAGGACAAAGTGGTGCTCCACCAGACCCTCTGTCATCTGTGATTACCAAGCTGGAAGACATTGAAGGCTTTGGCTCCTTGGAGTAAAGCTTCCTGTCACAGACCACATTGCTCCCAGTAGTTTCTCTGCTTTACTGTGTATGGCCCGTGTTCAAGAGCCCTGTTGTTAATGTTAATGAAATGAGATGACTTTGGAGAAGTATAGGAGAGATAAAAATAATCTTAGAATCTAGTGTTGTGCTCCGGTGACCTCGGTTCTTTATTTAAGATCCTCAGTAAGCTATTTACAATATCAGGCCATTTGTTTAGTATTTATTTATATTAAAAATGTTTTTTAACATATTTTATATTTTAGGTACATTTGTACTAAAGATAGCTCTTCTGTGCAAAGAAAAGGGGGTCAATTTATTCTCTTAAAATACTGACTGCAGTTTTAAAAAAGAGTCAGAGAGAAAGATCTTTAAACAATACATTCAACATCTGATAGTACTTAGCGAACTAGAGAGTAAGGCTACAGAAGGTGGCATATCTACCAGCAATGAATCTCCATTTTGCTAAAGAAAAGACACAGATCAAATTATACATCTTTTGTATTGTCTATAATTTTCTTTCCAATTCTTCCACATTGATAATATGCAATTTGTCTTTAAAATATAACCTTGTAGAATTTAGTTAACATTTGTACTCTAGTTGGATATACATATGCCAAGGCAGCAGTGGTATTTTTGTTAGCATGCTGAATGTTAAAAATTATTTTTTAATTGTGGAAATTTAATGATGTAAAGACATATGTTTTGGATAGAAATTTTGTAGAGGCACCAGCATCTTGGTCTGAATAGTGTATAAGAATGTTAAGTAATTCACATTATCCATCCTTTGAAATGAAGGCCTAGTTGAAATTCTGATTTTTTGTGATCTCTGCATAGCTAATTATTAGAGAATTTTATCTCAAGATTTCTACCAGAAGGTAGGCCGAATAGCAAGGTATGTACCTAAAGGGCTTCATTTTGCTTGTTTTTCCTGTGCCTACATGTTAAATAAATGTATTCACATGTCTGAAAGTTCTTTCTTTGAACCACAACACCTTATGTGAAGATGTCAGGAAGGAGAACGAACACTATATTTCACTGATTCTAAAATTCACCTTTTAAAAATAGTATAACATTTCTGAAATTGAGACATATTTTACTCTTTCTGGTGGCTAGATGGCATTCAGGATATAGTTGTTACTATCACTGCATTCTGGCAAGATAAAAACAAAAATCCAGGCTTTCAGCTTGTAGAATAGGCATTAGTCTGGAAATTAAAGATATAGTGCAGAATTATTTAAGAAATATTGCACTGATAATCTTAATGACATAGAGGATTATACTGCATGAGGATAAAGAAAACCTACTGATATTGATGCCTCTGGGTCTCAGGTTGATTAAGAAAAACTGAATTTTGAATATGAAGTTTAGAAACTCCCTAATTCATTTTCTTATATTTTCTATTATGTATATATAAAAATGATATAATAGTAATAAAAAATAATCAATCTATGTTAAATTTAGTAACTCTTTGATTAAGCGTAAAATAAAAACTCTAAGTGGTAAGAAATATTTTTCCACAATTTGGCAGCAGCAAATGATTCTTCTTTAGTTTTGCAAAAAAAAAAAGTTTATTTTATAATGGTTAGTATTTTAGATTTGAAGAAACATGATCATTTGGAATGACGGACATGTCTTAGTTTCTTTAAAAACTCTAGTACTCAGTGAGAGCACCACACTTCTTCTCAGACAACTAACCTGAAGGGTCTGTCATTCATTCCTGGAAGCTCACAAACACAAATTTCAGGGTACTTGGAAAGAGTCTTAAATTTCTTTCCAAATTCTAACCTCATTCCCACCCTAGGGCATCTATGTATATTCAGCCCCCAGAGACAGCAGTAATTCATCAAGGTAAATATGCAAATGAACTCTAACCATGACCCTGGGCTAAAGAACTTGTGAAACAATTCTTCAAAATACTTTTAGGGCTTGAATTTAAACATAAAATAAACCTAGCAGATTCAAAGATCAAAAAATTAAATTATACAATAACAGAACTTTAATAAATCAAAATTTTTGTCAAGTTTAAGAAAACATGAACTGCATCCAAACCACTGTCCATCTCTCATATCTGAATATGTAAAATATAATCTTTTTTTTTTTGGATATCAATATATGTCTTTAATTAACAGGATGTTTGTTTTATCCATCATAATGAATCCTGTTGCCATGTTGCTGTTTTGTTTTTGTTTGGTTTTGATATTTTTATTATTTTTCTCTCCTTTACCACAAGCCTCAGATATTTTGATTTTGTATTTGTGATGATTAAATCATCAAAACAAAATGCAAGCTTACAGGAGAAAAAGGCTTTAAAATGTTCAATATTTAGTGTACATTTTTTCACACTAAGAATAGCACAAAGTCATAAAATATTGTCCTGAGTGAAAATTTACAATAGAAGACACAAATAGATATTTAAAAAATTTTTTGTAGCAATTAGAATTTGCTGACAAGAGAGTATGCTGAACTTAGAAGAAATTCTATACATCAAGGATAAACTTATATAAAGTAATGCATTTTAAGTCGACATGACTTGACAAAAATCAAAATTTATGAAGAAAAGTTAGAGAATGAGCTTTGGAAAGGAAGTCTTCAATTTGATAAAAAATTCTCTGTAAAAATTTTTTCATATGCTAATTCCATAGAGTATAACCCGGCAGTAGTGTAAGAAATTTCCCATCAATGTCACTCCTGGAAGACTGACTAGGTAGAGGGACTTTTGAAGGAAAGTCTAAGAAAGATATTAAATATAAGGCTCCAGTGAAAAGTAAAAATGACCCTTGGTCTTTCACAAAGAAAAATAAAAAAGGAATAAAAAGTATGAACTGATAAGGTAGAGTAAACAAAACTAAAATACCACCTCCTTTATCTAACTGAAGGTATGTCTACATAGAATGTGTATGTTTCTGCAATAAGAGAAAACACATTGTTAAAGGCACCTACTCTGTGGTTGGTGGATCCCTCCCATAACCCGCTGTGCCCTTCATTTTCCGTCTGTTCACAGGCTGAATGGCTTCAACAAAGCAAGGTCATGAGAAACAGGAGTCATCTGCAGTCAGTGACATAGCGAGCAGAGCTTACGCTCCAATATTCACTAATTCACACATGGATTTGGGCTTTAAGAAGTGAGCATCTCAATCACTCAAAGAGATTTAGAAATTTGCCATGAACGAAATGAAAATCCCAGATGTAAACACAGACATCATGCTTAAAGGAACAGGGGATATCACATATTTGAAGCCCACCAATCAACAGCTATCAGGAACATATTTGTAGTCACATAAAGTTCAGTTAGCTTCACTTGGTTGCTACAGCAAGGAGAACACACTCTAATGGAACCTTAGGTGTGTTTCAGTAAACGAGAGACGGGAAGGGCTCCTTACAGAATGTTCAGGGTCTGGACTTGTGCTAGATGATTCTGAAGAAGGATAAGGGAAGTGGGGTCCTGTCCAGAACTGGATGCTGTCAAAAAGCAGTTAAAATTCAGTAATGTGATATTACAATAATTTTTGTTTTCGATGTAAAATAAAAAAGTGTGGCTAGTGTTATAAATGATAAGAAAAACAGTGGTATTTTAAAATAGGGTATGTTAGTCATTTGGAGGATTATACTTTGGCCTGGTCTATGCCCTAGTCATCTCGCAGGACACATCATTATTTTAGAAATAAGACATCATCGATAGAAACTGAAGGCGACGTGAAGAAATGGGAAGATATTCTATGTTCATAAACTGGAAGAATTAACATTGTTAAAATGACCATATTACCAAAGCAGCATACAGATTTAATGTAGTCCCTATAGAAATCCCAATGGTATTTTTCATAGAAATAGAACAAAGAAGACCCCAAATAGCCAAAGCAACCCTAAGAAAAAAGAACAAACCTGGAAGTATTACACTCCCTGTTTTCAAATTACACCACAAAGCTACAGTAATTAAAACAGTATGTTACTGGCAGAAAAACAAACACATAGACCAATGGAACAGAATTGACTGCCCAGAGATAAACTCATACATATTTGGGCAAATAATTTTTGACAAAGGAGCCAGAAACAAACAATGGGTTGCTCTTGAATAAAGGTGTCAATAGGATACGGGAATTTGGAAAGATATAGTAAAATTTATTTATATGAATATATAGCAATAGATGTTATTTTTCTAGATCATGGTGGCAAGAGTAGAATTTAAATTCTGTTTTCATTTAAAGGTTAATTTGACTAGAATAATAATAGCTATCATTTACAAGTCCTTATTATCTATAAGGCAAGCAGTTTTATAGTCATTATCTCATTAATCTCCACAAGCCCATGGTTAAGTGCTTTTATTATTCTAAGTTATAGATGAGGAAATTTAGGCTGAGAGATGTTCATATTTGCATACTTTTAAGATTTATAATTGAGAGTAGAATGACTCTAATCTTGTTAAACAGTCCAAAATCTGGGGTCTCAATATCAGAACTATGTTAATGAGAATCTGAATGAAAATGGAAGACATTTTCATGGATGTTAGGGACATTTTATGGACATTTAGGTACACTTACACAAGGAAGGTAAGAGAAAATTATCTGGCTTTAGAATAAGATGTTTTGAAAGTAATGCTTTGCTTTAATGACTATGATCAATCTTAAAATAAGAAAATCAACATAGAAATTTCAACATGATTTTAATGAACCTCTTCATTTTACAATATTTGTTAAGTTTTTAAGTCCTGAGATCCATAATTTTAAATATATCTTGAAATAATACAAAGAAATAATGAAGATAATACAAAATGGTACTAATTATTAACTTGACAAATTATAGCAGTTTAGTAAATCCAACTCAAAAGTAAATTTACCAGCCATGTGTCAGCCATAGAGAATCATTCAGCTAAAAGCCAAACGCAATTCTGTATTTAAGAAAAAAGTGAAATAAAAACTAGCCTTTGAAAGAAAAAACTACATGAAACAGGACATAGAGGTGACAAGGGCAAAGTCAAACACTAATTATAACCTCTTGTGGGAGAACTAACTTTGAAAGTTAAAACTTGTCTTACAATTTTGTGAACATGGAATATTAACTTGATAAAGAGGGAAGCAGCATGTCAACTTGCACTTTAAAATTCAAACACATAAATTTTCAGCAACACGTTTTCATACAGGAAATAAAAGAGCCCAGTTTTATATAGGTTGCAGTTCCTGAGCCAATTTTCTATAAATAACGCACTGATGTCAAGTGAATTACAATCTTCTCCAGCTAAGAAAGCTGTAGGCAAACCCAGAAGCCTATTAAGAAGGAAATGACAAGCTCCAGGCACCTAATTGCATTAGCTCATCACCAGTCAGAACCCAGAAGTCTAAAACTAAACTGACTGGGGATTGACTGGAATTGAATCTACTCCGAGCTGTTTTTTTTTTTCTCTTAAAAGCCTTGCATATTTAAGTAGAAAAATCTGTTTACTAATTTGGTCAAAGGCAAGTTTATTGTTTTAGTCAATGAAATAAATGTATATTCTTTGGCTACTTTTACTAATATTTATAAGAATGCAAATATTTATAATATAAAATATTTGGAAGGTCCATATTTACTATCTTCTGATAAGGCATTAGTGGCAGTCGTAAATTACAACTGGTATATCTATCAGTAGACACTCCATTGCAAAGACCTCTAGTCAGGAAAAATCCTGAAGCATGATTTATGTTCTAGGTCTCTCATGCCAGAATCAGGTTGAGACTGGAATTTTGCCTGAAATCATACCCTTGCCTAATTTCCTTTCCTCATCTGCCCTGTATCCCCTACTCCCTACTGGTTTCCTTCAGAGGACATCCTTAATAAATCACTTGCAGATGACTTAACCTCTCAGGGTATGCTTTGGGGAACTTGACCTAAGATACCACTTTTCTCTTTCTATGTTTCTTTATTGTTATACTCAGTGATAAATGCTTCCGTTAGATTAGCACTCATTCATTAGACACTTCTTAAACACCTAGAGTGGGCCAGGTGATTTCCTATGCTCCAGGAGTGTACAGTTTATTAGGATAAAGGGGGAAAAAATGGAGAGAGGTGTTTTTACCTATCCAAAAGCAATATACACCTACATCCCCATATCCAGTCCCTATTACGGTGCTCTCTTCCTAGGGTATGTTGCACTTGATTATAAATGTGCTGAGGAAGGAGCAGGATGTGGTTGAAAACTCTTGACCTTTATAAAAGTGGACAAGTTGATTAATTCCAAACATCTTTTAAAAACATTAAATGTGAATCAGAAGGCACATATAAACCCTGAAAGATCTAATAAAACACCTAGCATCTCTTAGTGTATTAATTAAAGTGAAATTTGCTCCATCTAGTTATTAAAAGTTATTAAACGGAATGTTCAACTGGAATGTATCCTAAGTTTTTGCTAAGAGCAGATCATAAGAACCATTAATACACTGGTAAACTAAAGAACTGATTTATTAACCTACAGATTGAAATTGAATAGATATTAAAAATAAGAAACTGCAATTATTTTATGAAATATAACTATACACACATCCTAATAGGGCAGCTGACAATAAAAATTCTTTAGATTATTAAAAAGTAAAAAAGATAATATAAGCCATATAATTTCATTGTTAAAAATAAGATCCCTATTTATTATTATTATTTATTATTATTAATGTTTGGCAGAGAAAAGGCTGTTTTCACCACAATTTTCTCTTCTTAGACACACAAACAGACTCTATTTGCCAGTTAAAGACCATGCAATAAAGCTCTGACTAAAGCAACGTAGGCAGAAATGATATAATGACTTTGAGACTTGCTTCTTCCAGTTCATGAACATTTAATTGATGTGAGTCTCAATTAAAAATTAAAAAGAGTTTAATACTAAAAGTTCTTGAAGCTTCTGAGAATCAATAGCAGAGAGAGAGATTTCTTGGTTTCGTAGGAATAGAAATATGAGAAAGTATAAATATGTTGGAAAATATAAAGAACTTAAAATATTTACCTATTTTATAGTTATCTTTAAATCTCTTTAAATGGCTAGTGACTAAAATTTAAAAAATGTGTTTTACAACTTATATTTAAAAGTATATAATAATAAGAGTGTAAATATTGGGATATTGGTAATTGTTACAAAATACATAATTTTTAATTAAGCAGAATAATTTTTAAAGATAAACCATGACAAGTTAAAGATGTATATTATAATTAACAGAGCAGCCATTAAAAATTAGTAAGAAAAGCATAACTAAAAAGTTGATAGAAACATTTCCAGATCTGGTTAATTTGGAAAAATCCTATTCCATAATACTCCTCTCTCTTACAACTAAAACACCCTGATTACAAACAAGAAACAAAAACAGAAAGACTGAAATGTGGAGAGAATAAAGCAGACTGGCTAAGGACCTTGAGACTTCAGGAATGATGCAATATACCCCAGATGGGGCACTAGAGAAAACCTTTTCAGGTTAGCTTATTTCATTTAGCAATATACATCTAAGGTCCCTCTACGTTTTTTCATGGCTTGATAGCTCATTTCTTTTTAGTACTGAATAATATAGTTTTGTGTGTGTGTATATACCACAGTTTATTTATCCATTCACCACCTGAAGGACATTTTAGTTGCTTTCAAGTTTTTAAAATTATGAATAAAGCTGCTATAAACATTCGTGTATAGGTTTTTTGCAGACTTAAGTTTTCAACTCATTTAGATAAATGCCTAGGAATGTGACCATTGTATTGTTTGGCAAGACTATATTTAGTTTTGTAAGAAACTGCCAAACTATCTTCCTAAGTGGCTGTGCAATTATGCATCCCTACGAACAATTATTGGGTTTCTTTTGCTCCACACCCTCACTGGCATTTGGTGGTGTTAGTGTTCAGAATTTGAGCCATTCTAATAGGTGTGTAGTGCTATCTCACTGTTATTTTAATTTGAAATTCCCTGTTGAGATATGATGTGGAGCATCTTTTCAATGCTTATTTGCCATCTGTTTATCTTCCCCTGTGAGGTATGCATTTGGATCTTTTGTCCATTTTAGAAACTGAGCTGTTTTCCTGTTGAATTTTAAGATTTTTTTTGTATATTTTGGATACCAGTTCTTTATCTATTATGTGCTTTGATAATATTTTCTCCCATTGTATGGCTTGTCTTTTCATTCTGTTAACAGTGAATCACGCATAGCAAAAGTTTTTAATTTCAATGAAGTCCAACTTAATTTTTTTCATGGACTATGCTTTTGGTGTTATATCTACAATGTCATTGCCAAACCTACCACCCATATAAATCTCCCAATATGTTATTTTCTAGAAGTTTTATAGTTTTGAATTTTACATTTAAGCTTATAATGCATTTTAAGCTAATTTCGGTGGAAGATAGAAGGTCTGTGTCTACACTCATTTTTTTTGCATGTGGATGTCCATTAATGTTCATAGCATTTTTATTCATAATAACCCCAAATTGCAAGTTAATTAATTCATAGTTCAAAGAGGAAGTGTCAAGGGAAATAAAACATGCACAGAACTGAATAAAACTTGTGGGACATAGTTAATGCAATACTGAGAAGAAAATGTATCGTGCTAAATGCTTATGTTAGAAACAAAATTTAAAAATAATAATCTAAGCTTTTGTCTTAAGAGATTAGAAAAAGAAAAGCAAAATAAACACAAAGCACACAGAAAGAAATAATAAGGATTAGAGTACAAATCATTGAAAGAGGAAACAAAAAAAGAGAATATCGTATAAACAAAGAGCTGTGTTTTGAAAAGATAAAGGAATACTCAGGTGTGAATCTACAAAAACATGTAAAAAGCTGGTATATTGAAAACTATAAAATGCAGAGGAAAACTTATAGTGGAGAAATATAACATGTCCATGGATTGAAAAGTCAACATAGGAAGTATGTCAATTTTCTTCCAAACTCGTACTTGTTTATGGTATCTCCTATTACAACTTCATCAAAATTGTTTTGTAGGTATAGGCAAATCTATCTGAAATTTCTCACAGAAAAGTAATGAAATTAGAATAACTAAAACCATTTTGAAAAAAGAAAAAAGTAAAAAGAATCAGTCCACCTGATTTAAAGATGTATATATACAGTAGTCCCTGCTTGTTTGCAGAGATACAATCCAAGACCTCTGCTGGATGCCTGAAACTGTGGGTAGTACTGAACTCTATCTATACTATGTGTTTTTTCAATACATACATACTTATGATAAAGTTCAACTTATAAATTAGGTATAGTAAGAGGTGAACAATAATGACTAATATTAAATAGAACAATGACAGCAATATAAAATAAAAGTTATATACATGTAGTCTTTCTCTCTCAAAATATTTTATTGTACTTTTCACTTCAGAGCTTCTCTTAGGCATATCCGAACTGCCAGCATTACTACTCTCGTGCTTCGGGGTCGTTATTAAGTAAAATGAGGGTTTCTTGAATACAAGCACTGAAATACTGTGACAGTCAATCTGACAACTTAGCAAGCTACTAAGTAACTAATAGGCTGGTAAAATATATACAGCATAGTTATGCAGGACAAAGGAATAACTCATATCTCTCTAGTGGGATGGTGCGAGATTTCATCATACTACTCAAAATAATAACATGCAAATTAAATAATAGCATATGAATTAAAACTTATGAATTATTTATTTCTGGAATATTCCATTAAATACTTTCAAACCCTGGTTGACTACAGGTAACTGAAACCATGGAAAGTGAAACCACAGTAAGGGAAGACCACCCTAGTTACATTAATCAAAACAATGCACCAGTGGAGTGATAGATATATAGATCAATGGAACAAAACTGATAATCCATATACAGACCTGCACAAATATGGTCACATAACTTTCATCAAAAGAGCAAAAGTAATTCAATGGAGGGATGATGGTCTTTTCAACAAATGGTGCCAAAGTAAGCACTATAGGCAAAAATAAATAAATAAATAAATCAGTCAGTCAGTCAATCAGTCAGTCTTCACCTAAGCCTCATATCTTATTACAAAAATTATCTTGCAATGGATCTTAGCTTTAAATGTAAAGTATAAAGTATAAAATGACCAAAATTTTAGCAGAAAAAAAATAAAAAATTTTCAGGACCTACAGTTCAGTGAAGACGTGACACCAAAACCATGAGCCATAAGAGAAAAAAAGTTTTTTTGAAAATTATCATAACTAAAAACTTTAGCTCTAAGACATACCATGCTATGATAATAAAAAGACAAACTACAGACTTCAAGAAAATATTTGCTAACCAATATCTGAAAAAGGATTTATACCTAGGATATATATAGAACTTTCAGAATTCAACAGTGAAAATATGAAAATAAATAAATCCAATTAGAAAATGGACAAAAGACATCAATAGATATCTTACCAAACGAGATAATAAGCATGTAAAAATATGTCCAGCATCATTAGCCATTGGAGAAATACAAATTAAGATCACAATGAAGTATAACATACATATCAGAACAAGCTAAATATTTTAAAAACTTATATTAGTTGCAAATGCTGGTGAGCATGTGAAAATCTAATTTCTCATATCAATGCTAGGAATGCTAAAACAGCACAGCAACTTCAGAAAATAGTTTGGCAGTTTTACACTTTCCACAGAACCCAGCAATTATGCTCCTGGACATTTATCCCAGGAAATGAGAACTTATATCTGCACGAAAACTTGAAGATTAATATTCATAGCATCTTTATTTACAATAGTCCAAAACTTGAAACTATCTAAATGTCTTTCAAAGGATGAGTGGTTAAAATGTGGCACAGCCATACAATGAAATGTTACTCAGCAATGTAAGAAATGGACTATAGACAACACAACTTGAAAGGATCTTAACGAGATTATGCTGAATGAAAAAAGTCAATATTAAAAGGTTACATACTGTATTATTTAATTTATATAACATTCTAGAATTGGAAGAACACAGGAGTGATTGCCAGAGGTTAGGGATACAGGGAGAAAGGGGAGGGTATGGCTATAAAAAAGTAGTATAAAGGAATCTTAGTGGTGATAGAACAGTTGTGTATCTTAAATGTGGTGGTGGTTAAACTAATCTACATGTGTGATAAAGTTGCATAGGACTACATGCACATGCACAAACACACAAACAGGTGCATGAAAAATTGGTACATCTGAATAAGATTACAGACTACATTGATTGACTTACATCAGTTTTTCTGGTTTTAAATTATGCTATAGTTATAGAAGATGTCCTCATTGGACAAAATCAGGTTATGGTTACACATGATCTATTATTTTTGAACTTTCTATGAAAATATAATTATCTACAAATTTATAAAAAGTCAAAGAGAACATACAGTAGAATGTTAAAACAAATAATAAAACTTCAATTCACCCATTAAAGACAGAAATGAGAAAACAGAAATAAACAGTGGATGTGACAAACCAAAATTAAACAACAAAATGGCAGACTTAAATGCTAATATTTTAATTGTAAATATATGACAAATAGAGGCATGGAATACTATTCAGCAATACAGGGAAGAACTTTGGACCTATTCAACAGCAGTGATGAATCTCAAAAAAAAAAAAATTATGCTGTGTGAAAAACATTGCAAGACTCAAAGAATATGGAGTCTATGATTCCATTTGTTTGAGGTTTGAAATCGAATCAAACTAATGTATGACCATACACTTTAGAAAAGCAGTCGCCTGAGATGAGGTATGACTGTTCAGTGATGGAAACATTCAACACCTTGGAAGGTGTGTGGGTTTCACAAATATATTCATTTGTCAAAACTAACCAAACTGTACACTTAACATGAGTACATTTCTATGGATGCAAATTATACTTTAATTTTAACATGTCCTTTAAAAAGAACTTTAAAATTTTTTTCACACTCATATGAATCATTCAGTGTATATCCTGGGAAGCCCACGCTCCATTTGGATATCACTGGAGTAGACAGTAATATGATATACAGGCACTTTGGAACTTAGATCTCAAGGGCAAGGCACCCATTTTTACATGACTACACACTGGCCAGATGTTTTTCAAATACTCCATCTTGTTTTAATCTCCATATTTTGAAGACAACATGAAGAAGCCCCAAAGCGACTTCAACCAAAAAAAAAAATGGATATTTTACATTTATTTTGAAGAACATTTTAAGGACAGTGCTGACAATTTCTTCTCTATTTCCTAAAGGGGTAAAATAAAAGAGTCTCAGAGTGGAGAGATTTTAGGAAACACCTTAGTGACCTGTAAGGATATAAATCTTGTTATAATCATGTAACTATGCAAGTAAGCAAATATATTGTATGTAAAACCTACACTGTAAAAGTACAAACCTCAGATGAAAGCCATCTTCTCAACTACCACCTTTACTTCTTGAAGAATTTGTTTACCATCATTTTAAGAATTGGTGTTTCATAATCTTTTGTCTTATATGTATTTAGTGTGACCTATTCCTAGAAAATAATTGCTATAACAAACATTGGTTGGATTGCCCTTTTACTCTTCTCCAATATGTTTTTATTTCATGACTTAAAAGACTAGAAAATAGTTTAGTTAAACAATAAAGTAGACAGAATACAACATCATTGCCAGTATTTATAGAAATATTATGAAAAAGGTTTCAGAGTATTTAAAAATCAGTATAGAAAATATAGTACTGATACGGTACTATATTTAATATATATAGTATATACAGTACTATAACAGGTCCAGAGATATTGTGCCAGGTGATCCAGAACCAATAACTATCTTAACAAGCAGTTCAAATCAAGTTCAAATAAAGCGTGCCCTGTTAACAAAAGTAGGGCAATTCAGGTGTGTGTAGCAATATCTCTACAGGTTTTCTCATATCCCAGGCCTGTTTAAAGTGTCAGCTTTCTATTTGTTGCTATGACTTTTGTCCCAGAAATAGTGTTTTACTTTTCCTCTTATGCATTTCAAGATTCCACCCTCAGTATGAGTGCCTGACTCTGTTCTATTAAAGCAAATCAATAGGTAAGCATATTTATTGAACAGATATGTGCAGAATCCAGCAACTATTCTCTGCTGAGAATTCTAAAATGGAAACGCAGATCCCTGTCTCCGTGGAGATTAGCATCTTGTAGGAGTTTATAAGTAGCTAATGAATAAATCAGTGACTATCAGTTCGACAAAGAAAAAAAAAGTAAAAGAGAGCTACTATTTATTGTGCAGCCACAATTTTTGTGCTATTTTACACATCATCTCATTTAGTCCTCAAACTCACTCTTGTCTCTTTTCAGAGATGAATAAAAGACACTGAGACAACTTAAGTCAACTGTTCAAAGGCACACAGTTTAAGAGCAAAGCCATAATATACGGTCACTAAATATTTATCCTATTCAATTAGATGGCCATCCTAGAATTATTTAGTGGTGACTTGAGTCCAGAATCACATAACTTTAACTTTAAATTTCCTTGTTTCAACTGTTCATATTTTGTGTTTAGGCATCTCTGGAGATTTAGAATACAGCAAAATACAAATGCCACTTCCTAAGAGAAGCCTTCCCGGGCATGTCACATTGCTAAAAACCTTTGGTTATATGATCTCCTAATGCCGAATACCTTTTGTTTATATCACTATTAGAATTACTTCTACTTCTTTATCTAGAATATAAGCAAGGGAGCGTGGTGCAGGAAACATTTCTGGTTTTGCTCAACCAGTACACTGTTGAGCCCATAGTGGGCGCTACGTAATAAACTAGAATGAATCACATAATCATTGAATAAATGAACTACATAATTACTGAATAAACAAACATTTTAAGTGAATCTCAGAAGAAAAATAAAACATTATATGTCTAAAACTGAAAATATTATAGCAAAATCCTCTGAGGGGATAATTCAAGAACGAGTCGGGTTCAGGAAGAGAGAGAGACCATTGACTGGAACACTAAGGAATTCAATGCATCAACACATCTCAAAGTCAGGAATAAGGGTGATCTCCATATGGATACTAAGTTGCAGCTATCAACTTTATCAACTGAAATAGAAACTCCTTAAAATCTCAGTTCCCTTGACTAGAATTGTGAATTCATCTTCCCAAATTCCTATTGAATTGAAGCATGATAATGAGAAGTCCACCTCCCAAATCTGTTCTTAACTCACTAAAAAATACTATTCAGGATTAGAATTCTTTTCTTTTTTGCTTATGCTACATTTTTATTTTTTTAAATCAATTTAGATATTTTAATTGTTTTTTCTTTCTGTCAACACCCTCTCTTTCTGCCCAGTTATAATACCTTCTTCACATACTGGCACCAAAAAGCCAAAATTCCGGTAGAATTTTGAATTTAACAAATTTTATAGATATAAAAAATAGCTGGCCAAGGGGTTCGGTGGAGAACTCGATCCCCTTCATTCTTTCAAACAAATTTATTGGGTGCTACTATATTCAGCAATATAAGAATATTTTTGGAAGAAATGAGTTCTACATCACTGGCAAATGCTTAAAGGGGATGTTGCACATGTGATTTAAACATGTTAATGATTTAAACAGAAAAACATTAAATGTCTCCGCAACATTTTTGGTGACAAGGCAGGAGAAGTATGTAACTTTTTAAAAAATGTTTTAAAGTCTGTTTTGTAAGTTCAAGGAAAGCTTCTGGGTTTAAAAACATGAATGACTGGCAAAAGACTGAATTATCAACTAATTTTTGTAATCATATACATAGGATCAGTCTCTTCACTTCACTTTTTAATTATTTTGCATCTCCTACTCATTAGCTTAGCCCTGTCCATTTAGTTGGTAGAAAATAAATATGTGTCTATAAATGAGTAAATTTTATGGCTATTTTGTGTGTATGTGTGTATGTGTGCATGTGTATGAGAAAATGCCTTGTCATCTCAAATAATCTCTAAAAATCTAAGATGATTTAAAAATTTTAGAATAATGCCATTTTTGATGACAGATGTTATGTATTAATTGCTGAAATCTGGGAAATAAATAAAATTATAAAGAGGCTATAAATTTTTTGCAATATTAAGCTGTGTTTACTTTTCTCATATTTTTGTTTCAATTTCCTTTCTCTTCAAACAGTAAGAGCAATGTGAAACACATAAACTATGTGCTGTTGCTTCAAGGAGCCACGTGGCAAAAGTTTACTATGATGCTTTCTACATTTTGCTTTTCAAAAATCTCCTTGAGCCACGTAGGGCTAAGAAAGAAACTGAAAACCAAAGTAAGGAGAAGCTGCCATCCGTTAAAATAGGGAGCAGTTTGTGAGTCTTGGTTCTTGGGGAGCCAGCAACTCTGGCAGTGCTCCTTGGCAAGGTTGTAATGAAAATCATGACCAGATCCCTTTCGAGCGGTGGAATCCTGGGGTCCCCAGGCTCACCAGAGAGCTCTATATTCTATCATTCTCAAATGATACTTTTAGTTTCAAGGGTCCATTCTAGGTTTAGACAATGAAGATGCATTGTCAGTGGAACTCTTGGCTTTTCAACATCCTTCTCACCAGAAAAAGAAAATTTTCCCTGATAGTCTCTACCCTGTGTTCTGTTTATTGACAATTCTGAATATCTAGAAGTCATTCTGGATTCCTCCCTTCCTTCACCCCACCAGTTGTCTACTCATTCGACCCCAAAGTGTGTCTTGCCATTTCTGTCTCTCCAATACATTTTCTGTCCACTTTTGTCATCTTTACTGCTTTTACCCTAGACAGCCACTCTCTATACTGTCTACTAGAGCTTCCTAATGTTCTCTATGTTGGCCCTTATCCAATCTATTCTAAAAAAGAGATTTTATTCTTTAATGTAAATTAGATTATGGTATTCTTTCAAAACTTCTAAAGTCAAGTTCTCACTTAAAATAACAACCATTACCTAAAGTCCCTACACAGTCTAGCTCCTGCCCAATTCTCCACACTTACCCTGGGACCCTTGCATTCTAATTCTATTTTTAATTCTCTTTTCACTTCGGGTTTTGTCATGTTCTCCTCTCTGTCTGACACAATGTCCTCTAGATCTCTCCATCAAAAGGACCTTCTCTTTATTGTTTCCATGGGCTGCCTCTGCCCATAGGAGTGACTTATTAAGTTTCACAATGTGCTACTAAGCTATCTTAAGTAAGACTGAGAATGAGAAATTCAGTAAGTCACCTAAGGCTTTCCAGTTATTTCATTCTAGGGTTTAGATTTAAAGTTTAGAAGAATTTGCACGCTTAAGTTCTATACTATTTACTTATGAATGCTAGAATTATTTGATGAAAATATAAAAAAAAATGAATGTCAGTAGAAAGCATGATGAACTGGAAATTTCATTCATTTCCCATTTCTGGGTTTCATCCTAGCTGAGAGTCTGACCTTTTTTTCGAGAGAGAAAGCCTCAATAATAACTAAGATAAAATGTCCTTGAAAGCTAGTATGATGGGATGTCGCAGTCAAATTAATTTTATTTAAATGTCAAAAGTAGTTTACTTATAAAAAAGACCTGTTTGTGGACACAGTTCAGTATTTTCATAGTGCATTTTTAGGTAGAGTCTGATACATTATTAGCTTTAGGATTCCAAAATTATACCCATGTTATTATTCTTCATGTACCTGTCAAATTTGTGTCCACATTTTAGACATAAGGTATAGGACAGTTTAAGTATGTATATGAACAGAAAATACATCCCTGACATAATTGAACAACAACAAAATAAACTGATTGAAAAATACTCTAAGTCCAAAACTGCAGACTCCTGAGAAGCCTGGAAAAGACCTACAGAGAGTCAGGTAAGTGGTCTGCACATGCTTTTTCAATGTTTTTTATTTCTCTAGAATCTTCTTTGAAGTGGTGCTTTAGAAATCATAAATAACTTCCACTGTGCCTGTGGCCGGCAGGATTAAGGCCCCATTATTATGAGGAAATGAAAGCTTAGGCAGTGGCAGCAAATTATATGAGGCTTTGGCCAAGTGGCAGTGAAAATTACCTTCTCTGGTTTACACTGTCTGTTGGGCATGAACATAATTGGGAATGGCTAAAAGTACCCAATAGCATGACAAAGATTCTTTCTAGGAAACTAATTCAACTCTGAAGCCCCATCATATTCTTGAAGATTTTTTTTTTCCTAGTTACAACTGAATTCTTATTCTAAAAAATAGACACAGTGCTCCAGAGATCCATTTCATTTCATATTATCCCTGCTTGTAGCAGTTATGTTAGATATGCAGCATATTTAGTATGTGGGATACTTTCTGGTATCACTGACACATTCTCATTTCTGGGCTCTGAGTTCTATACATCAACATAATTTTATTATATAAGGCTTTCATGGTTTCCCTTTATTTCTGTCTCCCCCCACTCTACTTGAGAAACAGAGTAGCAGGGAGCATGTCCAGCAAATTAACTAACTTTGAAATTAGTTTCCAATTATAAAGTCGATAATTTTCTTCTTAATTCAGGTTGACGTAGTTCATGTTCATGTTCTCATCATGAGTCTTTTTTAAAAGTGATGCTGCTGTTTCAGGGAAGGGGTGCAGGTGGCGGTGGTGGTATTGGAGTAGTTGGGCAAAGCTTAATGCTTATACCTTTTTGTTTATTTTTGCCCCAACAAATGTATATTACTCGCTCACTGGATTTTTCTATGTCTTTTTTTTACTTCTGATTTTTCCTCTATTAAGCAAGTATATCATGCAAGATTTATTCCACTGACAATTATGCACATTTTGCAATTGACAGTATGGCACTTATATATTAAGGAATTAGATTGCTGATCAAAAAATAGGCAGGGCAGAAGGGGGTGGGGAGGGGACGAAGAGGGCAAAGGGGGTCAAATATACGGTGACAGGAGAGTAGACAATGCAATATGCAAATGATGTATTATAGAGTTGTTCATGTAAAACTTATATAATCTTATTACTGATTGTCAACCTGATAAATTTAATTAGAAACAAGAAATAGGCATCCAATTAATCACCGATATAAAAGTTTTCTTAACCACCATTCCTGTCCAGGCAGAGACAGCCCTCTTTTGTGGACCTCTCTACCCTATACATATTTCTGTCTCTCCTCTGTTATTATTTTTATAGCTTACTCTTCTCTTTGGTCAAAGGGAAAATAATATACTGTTACAATAATTGTTGAAAGGCACTTGTTAAAATTCAGTCATTCTTAATTTAGCATATAGGAATAGAAGAAATTTAGAATAGAATAGGAATATAAAGACAACATGTAGGAATTGAAGTATCACTTTAATATTCTTTAAAAAGTTATCAAAAGTAACAAGTATAATGTATATTTACCGATATAATCATTTTATTCACAGTCAGGAACAAGAACCAAATATCTGTATTTAATATTAGCATTTATTATTCTGGTTGTTTTAGGCAATGGGTTTAAACAGATTGAAAGGAAAAAGACCAATTTTCCATTATTTTCAAGTGATATGTCTTGATACTGAAAACATGCAAGGCAATCTCTTGAAAAACACTGAGAAACTGTAAAAGTTTTATAAGAAGATAAAGTTGCTCCAAGGTAAATAAAGAAAAAATTCATAATTTGTCTATATTAATGCATGAACCAGTAAGAAAATATGATACAAAAATAACATATTTACAAAAGGAAAACTAATTTGGAGTTTAAAAAAGCTAGAATCCAGTGGGAGCCAATCTTTTTTTTTTTTTTCACTATTTATTCGTGGGCAACTTTTCAAATTTTGATACTCACTTTGAGATTTTGTTGCTAATATTCCAAGTATAAAATCTTTGCATTTGCATCACTCATAGCCCACCCACCAAGTGTTTTGACATTTTATTTGGTTTCAATAGCTCTTAATGATTTCAGGCAAAGCAGATGGGTTATAGTACATAGGCACAGTAACTGAAAGAGACAGACTTCTACAAAACCACAAGTTTTATACATACAAGCATGGGAGTATTCAAAGCCAGTTCACCTCTGCAATTTCTTGCATCTCATTAGTGTATGTGATTTTCTGTGCTCTTCTTTGAATTTCTTATAAATCAACTTCCAATGCACAATTCTTTGAAATATAAAGACATATTAGAACAAATTTCAACAAGGGCCGTATGTGATATGCCAGAGACATAGAATCTAATTAGAATGGGACCTGGAATCTTTTTATGGTATTGAATATAATTTAAGACACCATGTTGTTACTTAGGAGGAAGCCTTATTTATAACAGCAGTACCATGCTGAATAACAGATGCCAGTAGAAAGTGAAACTATGATGAAATTAATTTGACCTTTCTCAAGCCTGTGGAACGTAAATCAGATATATTTAATAAAAATCAAGTTTGCAAGAAATAGCTTCAATTTTAGATGTGTAAATGCTTCAATGAAAGAAATGAAGGCAACACTTTGTACAGTTCTGAATATAGTTCAAATTAAGCAAAAATGATGAAAAATGTAGTTTGTAGATGTGCAACTTTTCCTCATTAGAGATATGTGGCACACTGAGTGATTCAGTCATTTCACTGCATTCTTCAGGCCATTAGGCACAATACAGGTATCAATCTCTTGTGTATGTAATAAAAACTTGATTTGTGATGTCTAACTAGGATGACTGCATTAAGTAATATTTTGTATTTATTTTGGGATTATTTTGTTATGAAATCTATAAAGTCTATGGTGCAGTTTTTAATAAGATCCTGGAGGTTTTGAATCTTTATATTTGAAAAATGATAGCACAATTCTTCCTCAAAATAAGAGCAAAATGATTGAAGTTTTTCTGGCTAGGAGAGAGGGCAAAAGTTTATTCTGAAGACAGAGATTTTTAAGATTAAAGCCAGGTTTGGCAGGAAGCCTGCTTTATTTTAATGAAAGAATGGACAGGGGCCAAACTCATTACTATTGGAATACCTAGCAGCCCCCAAGCACATAAGTAAAAATAGGAAGACATCACATGCATTTTAGCTTGCCAAGACCAGGATAGAAAGGAACCAAGTTAATTCATTCTTTCTGTCTTTCATTTGTTCAAAAACAAATCTCTGCCTGTATAGACTTTGGGAAAATGAAATGAGTAAGAAGTAGATATTGCTTTCAAAGTGCTCTCATTAGATCAACTGCAACCATTTGCTTGCAACACATCTCTTTCAAATGCCTAAATGCTGTCATTATGGAATGTATAAGATTCCAAGGAGCACAGTTTTGCCTGTGGAGTATCAAGAATGGCTCTTTAGAGGACCTGAGTCTTTGCATATAGATGGCAATTCACAAGCCTGAGAAGGGGAGAATGCTTGTTCCAGGCAAAGGAAAAAGAATGAGCAAAGGCATCGAATGGAGAGTGAGTATGAAAGGTCTTAGATGTCATACAATAGAGACTGAATTCTATCATAAAAGTAATGAAGAGTTTAAAAGTGAATTAAGCCAGAGGAGTTACATGGCTACATTTTCATTGTGGAAAGATCCATCTGGTTGCAAAGTGATTCCAAAGATGGTGTGAGGTGAGCAAGAGTGAGATCATTAGAATCAAGGAGACCTTTCAGTAGGTTGCTGGAATGAACTAGAAGGGATAATGGGTTCTGCATTAGTGCAGAGGTGATGGTAGTGAAGGAAGAAAGATGGATTCAAGTAATATTTAGGAGGTATGATTAATGAGATTTGCATCACATTAGAAAGAAGGGGAATCAAGACAAAATTAAACACCATTTATGTGAAAACAATTAGATTTGGGATGCCTGAAGGGAATCCAGTCAGATGTATAAGATGCTTCAGAAATAAAAGACTGATTGGGAAATATCTGGTACAGAGACATAGTTTCAGAAATCACTAGCACAATGAACTTTTTGAAACTGTAATAGTAGATGAGATGGCCCAAAAAGTGAATGTAGTGTAGGAAAAGAAGATCAAAAAGATGAAATAAAGACAGGAGAAACAAACATTTGGAAGGGCTAAGAAGTATGGACAGAAGGAAAGCGCAGTGTGGCAGTGGGAGTGAAATTCAGAGAACACACTCAAGGCACCTCCATTGTTCCAGGGGTAGTGTTAGGAGTTTTACATACAGTTTTCTCATTATTATTCCTACTATTTGAAATGATATTAGGTAAAATATTGATATAATCACTTTTTGAACTCATCTGAAATAGAAGTTCCATAATACTTAAAAATTAAGAGCTCCATAATTTCAAAGCTCACGGTAGGCTGCACTTACATTTTTGTGGTTCCAATTTAGTTGGTAAACAGAAATTCTGTGTTGGTGACATCCAGAGTTAGTAGCTTGTGAAAAATACTGTTCTTAAGAACATCAAAATTCTGAGTTACTTTGGTGATTATTGTGCTGTTATTTGAATATTCTGCTATTACAATTTAAAATATTTTTAATGTTCTATAAAAATGTCTTCCAAACATGAGTTAAGTGGCAGACATTGTGTTGAGAACAAGCTAGAAATCAGTAAGGATGGAACATAAATTAGATGCAATAAAAACACTAAGAGGATGGCCAAATTACCACCACGATATGCTACTAATTTAGTAAAAAGCATACTATAAAATATTAAGGATAATGTTGAGAAAACAGACAATATTGTAGCAAGTAAAGCTTCACATTTATAAAAGTTATCATAAATGAGGCAAAAATAATTTTAAAAAGTTCTAAAAAATCTTGACACATATAACATAGCAAAAATGTGATCCTAAAGTGGGATTATTACAAATTAATATGCTCTTAAAATACTATAGCCAATTCCACTCTCCCCACATGCTCACATTTAGTTTTTAAATTAGGTCTTGAATTAAGTGTTTTTGTTTGACCTAAATGTCCTGTATTGTGACCATTCTATAAAACAATCCATAGGGCTATGAACACAACATTGCTAGGATTTATGAAGATAATTTGAAAGGGGAAAGAAAGATCCGACCGTAAGGACATTGCAAAGAGAGTAGAACAGCAAGAGATTTTATTCAGAAGGGAAGGTAAACGAGGAATGAGGAAGGCCACACAACTGCGCATTGTTCAAACATGCCTGCCCATTTCCACACAGAGCCTGCCTTCCAGACGGTGGCCTGCAGCTGCTTCTCTGCAGCCTTTCTGAGCAGCCCTTACACTAGCTCCCTGTGCAGCTGTTCCCTCTAAAGTTTGCTTCTAATGCTAGAACTTAGAGGAATATAGTGGAAACCCTCCACTCAAGGATTCCCCGGAATGCTAGGGAAACTAGAGCAACTAATTAATAATTCAAATCAATGTGCTTCCAGGTTTCAACTCTTACACTCAGCAGTGACAGATTTTGGATTTCCAGAAAAAGTCAGTGTTTGGGGCACATTCAACTGTGAACTGAGAATTATTCCATGGTTTAAATTTCACCAACAATATATGCACAACTTGGCTCTACTTGACTGCCTGATAGCAGCTGAGGAGTCATCTGAAGCTGCAAAGCTTTTCTTCAAATAAAATTTCACGTTGATATTGTTGTATATATCTTAGGTCTTACAGGTTGTATATATCTTAGGTCTTATAATAACCAGAAACTGGGTAAATTCCCAAATATGGAAGAGTTCATTAAGGTGATGAATAATGTTCTCCATGAAGTGGATAATTGCTGCATCTGATTTTTAAATGTCTAAGTCCGCATCCCATTTTATGCGATAGAAGTTTGTTATAAATTTTCCTCCTTGAAGACACAGTATTTTATTTTAAAAAGATCTGTCTGAAAATGCCTGTTTCCTATATGAGCTATATCAAAAATAACCAAAATAAAAGTTCATTTTTACTGGAATTTAACCTGATGTTTTTCCATAACCAAATGTCTCTTATAGTCCTATTATACAGGTGCCAAAATAACAAAGAAGCTAAATGCAATCAATTTCTCAGGCACTGTATATCAAGAATCCATTATTTCAGCCATGATTACATGGAACTGTTGATGACAATGTCAAATATTACAATTTTATATATATAATATGCTGTATCTCTTCCATCTTTTTTTCAATATCTTCATCATTCTGAAAAGATCATGCTTTGAACAAGCAGCAGATGTTAATATAGAAATATACACCATCTCAATTTTCTCACTGCTAACTCAGCTTACTGAGCCAATTTCACAATTCTCACATTCCTGAGTCCTTGGAGAAAATGCTAATTTAGATTGTTAAAATTGACATGGGTTAGGGTATAAAGGGTAATTAGCATAAAATCCTACACAATGTTCTTAGCACCATTAATCAACACCCACCTAAGCACACACTTTTTTAGTCAGCGCTGATGTTTAACGGAGCTGAAAAATATCTAAAATATTCTCTTTTAGTTAGGTAATAAAAAATGCAGTCTATCCTCAAATCAAGTTTGAGGGTTTTTAAGGAAAAAATACTTAATGTGCAGTTCAAACAAATTTATTTTAAACTTTAGAATTATTTAAAGCATATAAATTATTCTTTTGAGGAAAACATCTTTTAAACACTTGTGTTTTTGACTTATTTGTGTCAATGCTGTTCTATACATGCACTGATATTGCTGAAAAGGCTGATCTTTTTCCTCTCTCGATGCTTGCAAAAGGCTGTTGAATTTGGCACTATTTTTTTTTATTTTCAATTTTCAGTACAGAATGATACTGCTGGTGACTCTGCCTCTTTCATTTGCCAAATTCCTAAACCCAAAAATGAGCCACTCAGGTCTGAATCTGTTCATCAGGCCAGGGGTGTCTTTAGTTCCTCAGATTTTGCAAGCCTGCTATATTAATTAAAGCTTTTTTTCCTCTCTCCTTGCTAATAATGTGAACAAGTGGCAAGACAACCATTTTCCAGTTAGATGAATGATTAAAAGTCACTTAACTTTCTGCTCCTTAGTTTTCTTATTTGCAAAAGAAGAAAATGACAAAATTAACGGATAAGAATAACAAAAAATTTGAAATTTCAGGAGCACAAGGCATATATGTTCCCGGGAATACCAGTAAGACTCATCTTTGGAAATTCTACCTTGGAGGTCCAATGACGGGAACGCGGCTGAAAACAAGTTGTGTTACCCCTGCAGGCCATTTATTCTGTATATAATGCTGCTTTGCATAACACAGTGGTTAGGCACAGGAGATAGAAGCTGAACAAAATGGTCTCAGGACAGAGACTGCTTTAAAACAAATCCCGGGATCCACAAGATTAAGTGCTACGATAAATGCTGGTGCCAGGGGAACATGCAGCAGAAGCACCTCATTGAAACTGGGGAAAAAGACTAAGAGGAAGGATGCATAGAATTGGCCCTAGATGAGGAAGAGAGAGAAGCAAATGTTCTTGACACTGAGAAGAGCATGTGTGAAGATGAGGCAGAAAGAAAGAGTATGGTACATTGTAGGAGCTGAAATTGAAAGCTGGGGTATCAGATGATAAAGAGGCTTATGCACAGTACTGAGTTGGATGAAATCTTAAAAGTAATGGAAAATAAATGAAGGGGTATTAAGCAGAGAAGTGCTCTAGCATCCCTCTATTTTAGAAAGACCACTCATTGCAGAGTGGAAATTGATTGGATCCTGGAGGATGCCTGAGGCAGGAGGTCAACGGGGAAAGGATTGAAGTGACCCTCCTGTGAAATGACCACAGTTGGAAGGCAGGAGTGGCATAGACTGGAGAGTGAGACTAATAAGAACTGCTCACATGGACTGAGTATTTATCACAGGCTAGATCCAGCGCTCTTCCTATACTGTCTCACCAAATTATCACATAAACAGAATTCCTATAATATAGATACTAGTTCTCTATTTAAAGTTGAGATTCACATTTAAAGAAGAAATCAACTCAAACTCAGGCCTTCCTAGAAGGCTAAAGTGGGGGTTTGAAACCAAAAAGTCTTGCTCCAGAGCTCAGTCTTCAATCTGCCTTCCAGAAGAACTTAGAAGGATTGACAGTACTCAGTGACAGACTGGCCAAGGTGTAAGTGAAGAAGGAGAAGGAGGTCGCAAAGAAACGTTCTTTGTTGTCAGGCAGTGAGAGAGGTAGTTCATTTGTATACTGAATGCAAGAGGAAATTCATGGTTGGTAAAGGGCAAGAGGGCAGACAGGATTAGATTAATGGGCCTTCACCTTGAGTTTGAGGTGCCTGCATTATATCAAAGTGGATGGGCTGTCGGAAGGGGAGATCTACCAGGAGAAAGGGATTTGCACTTGATGCACAGGTTTTGGAGGTATTAGCAAAAAATGGCATATCCTGCGGGCATGAGGTTGTAGAGGAAGAGTATGTGGAATTCAAGGATAAAGAAGCCTGAGAAGAAGCAGTTACAGAGTTAAGAGTAAAATAGGAGACTGTACTATCAGAAAAGCCAAGTAAAGTGATGCTTCTCGATCAGGAAGTGACTGAAAGTATCCAACACACCTGACGGGTTAATAAGATAGAGAAGGGAAAAAAAGCTGTTTAATTTTGTAACAAGAGGGCTTTTTCCCTAAAGGTGCAGGACATGGAGGACACAGTGTAGTGACCACACACAGGCCCGGCCTATCCTCCTACAAAGGACACAATTATATAATTGTATAGATTACAGGATATAGACAAGGGGGCTGCTGCTGGGCTGTCTGATGCCTCCTGTAACTTCTAATATTCTCCACATTCTTACCTGCCACATAACTTAGAATGACACAGATTACAGTGAGTGCCATTGAACTCTGTCTTAAATAGCCGATAAAGTCATATACACTAATTCCTTTGTGACTTACCAAAGTTAACCACTAAGGCTAGGTATTTATTTAAAAAAGAATAACACCACCCTCTCTAAAGGTATGAGTTTCCCAAAGGAGCTATTATGGCAAGAAGCATCCTTAATGGAGAACCTCTCCCAAGATCACTAATCATATTTAAGCCATTATTAGCTTTTGATCAATAATTATACTATACTCAGGAATTAGTAATATTAAGAAAGTTTTTTACTTATGGCATAGTTTGTATTTTTCATAGTACTTATAGCCACTGATGTTTTCCTCTAATATGGTTCATGGAGATAAAATGAGGTGGTAAAAGAGAAAGGAGTAAGAAGAAGAAATACTGTAAAATATCCTATGTTTCTAATTCTTAATTTTTTTTTTGAAATTGATTATACAATAAATGCAATTTTAAAAAACCTTCACGCACAAGACTCAAAATATTAACAACTTCTACAAATCTCTGTGAGGCTCCGCTGTTACTTACTTCAGGTCACTTAAAATGTCAGTAACATAATAAAGATGGAAATCAGAAACAATGTGTTCCCAGACACTGGAATTATAAGTTCTCCAAGCCTGGATCTTTTGATTTAACTCTGTGGCACAGAGGATTAACAAATTTAGTTTTCTCAGGATAGAAAAGGGTCCTTCTCCTTGAGTTTGAGGTGCCTGCATTATATCAAAGTGGATGGGCTGTCGGAAGGGGAGATCCACCAGGAGAAAGGGATTTGCACTTGATGCACAGGTTTTGGAGGTATTAGCAAAAAATGGCATATCCTGCGGGCATGAGGTTGTAGAGGAAGAGTATGTGGAATTCAAGGATAAAGAAGCCTGAGAAGAAGCAGTTACAGAGTTAAGAGTAAAATAGGAGACTGTACTATCAGAAAAGCCAAGTAAAGTGATGCTTCTCGATCAGGAAGTGACTGAAAGTATCCAACACACCTGACGGGTTAATAAGATAGAGAAGGGAAAAAAAGCTGTTTAATTTTGTAACAAGAGGGCTTTTTCCCTAAAGGTGCAGGACATGGAGGACACAGTGTAGTGACCACACACAGGCCCGGCCTATCCTCCTACAAAGGACACAATTATATAATTGTATAGATTACAGGATATAGACAAGGGGGCTGCTGCTGGGCTGTCTGATGCCTCCTGTAACTTCTAATATTCTCCACATTCTTACCTGCCACATAACTTAGAATGACACAGATTACAGTGCCATTGAACTCTGTCTTAAATAGCCGATAAAGTCATATACGCTAATTCCTTTGTGACTTACCAAAGTTAACCACTAAGGCTAGGTATTTATTTTAAAAGAGATAACACCACCCTCTCTAAAGGTATGAGTTTCCCAAAGGAGCTATTATGGCAAGAAGCATCCTTAATGGAGAACCTCTCCCAAGATCGCTAATCATATTTAAGCCATTATTAGCTTTTGATCAATAATTATACTATACTCAGGAATTAGTAATATTAAGAAAGTTTTTACTTATGGCATAGTTTGTATTTTTCATAGTACTTATATCCACTGATGTTTTCCTCTAATATGGTTCATGGAGATAAAATGAGGTGGTAAAAGAGAAAGGAATAAGAAGAAGAAATACTGTAAAATATCCTATGTTTCTAATTCTTAATTTTTTTTTTGAAATTGATTATACAATAAATGCAATTTTAAAAAACCTTCACGCACAAGACTCAAAATATTAACAACTTCTACAAATCTCTGTGAGGCTCCGCTGTTACTTACTTCAGGTCACTTAAAATGTCAGTAACATAATAAAGATGGAAATCAGAAACAATGTGTTCCCAGACACTGGAATTATAAGTTCTCCAAGCCTGGATCTTTTGATTTAACTCTGTGGCACAGAGGATTAACAAATTTAGTTTTCTCAGGATAGAAAAGATAAGATTCATCTTACTTCTGCTCTTTTTGAAATTATGAAACCAAATTCAGTTTCACAGAACATTATTTGGAAGCAAACCAAGCCCATTCACTATGTAAGGAAGTCTGTCTCTGCCAACAAATGTTCACAAGATGAATGTACAGATGAAAGACAACCAATTTATTTTTATTTCAAACTGAGAATGGCAATTTAAACTACAGCGAATTTCTCCTTTGAAGAAAATACAAGATATAAGTCAAATGTCTTTATAACGTTATCAATATATAAATGAGTAATATAAATAGTGATCAGGCTGATTTTACACTATGGAACTAGTAATAGTACATTTCATTGTAATGTTAGTATTAGGAGATTAAGCACATGCATACACATAAGACTTATACAGTACTTCCAATTTCTGTTATTGAGTGACTTATACCTGGAATTCTATCCCACTGAAAATCAGTAAAGCTCTCAGCAGGGTGCAAATTGGCTGAAATTCTATATCAGGAACTATATACCACATACTTTTATCATAAGTGTGTAAAAGCAGCACTATCAAAACAAAAAGAGCAAAGAGATGAAATGAGAATATCATTTTCAAAGTGGAAGGGATCTTAAAAAATTTCTAATTAAAAACCTTCATTTTACAAACAAGTAAAAATGATCCCAACCTGTAGTTCCCTATACTTCCTGGCTCCTAAGAGTCATGTATAACTTCTAGTAGAGGAAAGTAACTATGGGAAGCACACTAGATTAAAACAAGTAACCAATACAGAAATGTGGGACAAATAACATAATATGCTATAAGGTGATAATAAAAACCAAAAAGGCAGTTTCCCAAAGTTTCGAATGACCACTGACTTCATTTCTGACTTTGAAACCTAAGAAAGAAAGACAAGAGATATGAATGTGTGGCTAAGATAGTTCTGATAATACCAAAATAAGATGCATACAGTGAAACACTGCATTTTACCATGAATCAACTAGATGTTTCTTCAGGAGGTAATCTCAGAATGTGTTTGCTATAATTAGCATAAAGACTACACTCCTAATTTATTATGGTTGTGTTTAAGTTTTTTTAATTTTCATTTTAGACAGATTTTATTAGAAATTTCTTCTATTTTTTAAGTAATTGGCAAAAAGTTGTTAGTATCTTTGTTCCACCCAAAATATCTTATTTGTCTTACTCTCCAAGTGGCTCTATCACTAATACTGTAAATTCCCACAAGGAAAGGTACAGATGCAGACAGACCAGTGAAAGCCATCTGCCTGCTTTTCGACTTTGCTGTCCATCCAGGAATATACATACATTTTCTCAGAAGAAACTTTCACACTCTAAGCCATTTCTCTTCGTTGGAAAAATGCTACTTAATCCTATACCATTTCAAAACTTTTTTCTACTTTACAATTAATGCACTTTAAGTAGAATAAGTCCTCCTCCTTTTCAAATTCTTCATCTCTTTCTCCACTCTTCCTTCTCCTTATTCTTCTCTGATTCCTCCTCCTCCTTAGCAGAAAACATGTTTTCCAATAGTTTATTTTGAAGATTAGAAAGGATATTACATTGTAAACACATAGTAAAATACAAATTTTATACAAACAATCCTCTGACCTCCGGATTTCCACAGAACACACAGGCCCTTTTACTGCTCTTCCCTGACCCTAGCTTAACCCCCTTGTTCCATCCTTACAGGATTTCACCATTACTTAAGTATACGTCCTCTAGAATTTTTCCTTGGAATTGAACATGAGAAATCACTCAACCTACAATACAAAATTAATCTAACTCTATTATATCTGCTTAGTATCTAAAGAGAAATAATAAAAGGAAAAAATGAGATCAGAATTAAATGACTATTATCTATCTTTACTTATCTATCATCTATTTTTCTAAATGATTTCCTGCCACATAGTAAGTGCTAACTAAATATTAACATGTTAGTTTTCTGGGAGTAAGGTTTTATACTGTGATCCAACTTAAAATAGTCTCAGAGGCATGTATGGACCAATCTAAATATGGGTAATCAAAAGGAAAAAAATCATTTAAGCTTACTTCATTCCTCAGAGGAAAACATTAGAAGACTATGCAGCCTTAGTCTCAGACTGGTTTGGTAATAACATTCCACTGATTGTGTGAATCTATTTTTTTTAAAAAAGAACAACTTTTAACCTAGCAATTATACTTTTAGAAATGTAGCCAAAAGACAGAATTATATTGATAAAGGCAGAGCTTAAGGGTGCTCATTATAAGTCTGTTTATAGTGGCAAAAAGTTGGAATCAAACTAAACGACCAACAACATGAAATGCATTTAATAAATTATGGTAATGCTGTTAGAAAAATATTTAACAACATGGAAATACCTTCACAAGTGTACTGTGAAATGTAAAAGCAGATTATAAAACTTTAGGAATATATGATACTAAATACAACTGTATCTAATACTGAATTCTTCAAAGTTTTCAATTTTTCTCCCACCTGATCACATCACTCCATTTAACAGTTAATTTTCAGTCCTCAGTTTACCTGATTTCTCAGTAGTAGCTGACATTATGGACTCTTATTTGAAATCCATTCTCTTATTTTGGATATCTAATCCAACACTTCTTTGGACTCTTCCAATTTTTTTTTTTTTGACTTTATTTTTTAGAGTTGTTTAAGGTTCAAAGCAAAATTGAGGGGAAGACACAGAGATTTCTCATATACTGTCCCCTCACCCCACCCCCCTGCAGCCTCCTCTATTATCAGCATCCACACCAGAGTGGTATATTTGTTACAAATGATGAATTTACATTGACATACCATAATTGCCCAGAGTTCACAGTCTACAGTTCACTCCTGGTGCCTCCTACCATGTTCGCCACTCATTCTCTAGGCCTTTGTCAAGCTTTATCTTTACCATCTAACATTAAATGTTTGCATCCTACCAATCACAGTGCGAGGGCCTCTCATTGTCTCATTTCACTCTCCATCTGTAGAGACTATCTTTCACACTCCTGGATTTAATTACTATCTGTACACAGATAATTGCATATTCATAATCTTCACCCCAACTTCTCATTTAAGCTTACACCATATGTCCAACGATGCAGTTGTGGTACTCTTGGTTTTTTAAAAAGCACTTCAAATTCAGTGTATCTAAAATGAGGCACATTATCACTCCCTGCATCACCCATTTCAAACTGGTCACAATCTGGCTCTCTTTCAAAGATCCCTATCTCTGAATGGAACTGCTAACCATTTACTTATGTAAGACACAATAAATAATGCTATTTTCAATATCCCCCTTACCCCAACAATAATTTTTCTCTCTAAAATTTTCTCTAGCCAGTCCATTGCTTTCCAGCGTTTTCCTTTCCCTGGTCTAGGGTAACTACAAAGTCTCATCTGAAGTACTGACAGTCTCCCCAGATGGCATTCCCATATTCACTCTGCCTTACCTCCTACTCATTTGTGTATATATAATCATGTCAACCTTTCCTTGATTACTACACTTCAGTGATATCTAACTACAGTTCACATACTGATGATGAAGATGAAATATCTGCAAAGTTTAAAGTGCCTAGCAATTAGGATGGCTTAATAACTACTTCTAAATAATATTGCACATTCATCAATTTAGATGTTTGTATTCATTTGACATATTTTATTAAAAATCTAATAAAACTGACATATGAAAACTATTTGGTTTTTAAGACAGATTATTTCTAACCATATTAAGTAACAGTATCTGCTAAATATCATTCTGGTATTAATTAATTTTTGTGTTGGCCAAAAGACTTGATTTTGTTGTCAGATGTCTTGGAAACAGAGCACTGTGAGGAAATGGGACCAAAAATTGGAGTAAATCAGTTCAATTTCAAATGTTCCCTAGGGATCAAATCGATCATTAGATCATAATTTGAAACTGAAAGAAAATAATGACAAGATCAATCGTATTGGACATATTGACAATCTGTTCAAAAACTGAAGGCATTCGAAATCCCAGTACATAAGGTTGGTTGAGTAACTGTGCCAAGTGGCATATGAATGAGATTCCCAGAGGGACAAAATAAATCAATCCAAAAAAAATCAATGTGCCATGAGGTTGAAATTTTACATACTGATTTCCCTAACTCCTTTTTTTGCTATATAGAGGAGAGTAGAGATGTCCTCTGACAGACGTCTACATAAGTGGAGAAGGTCTCTCTCTCGGTCAAACTGGGGGTGTCAGATACTGCCATCTTGGTTTGACTAACTAGATGCCAACCAATAGCACACAATTGGAAAGAGGTGGTATGGGAAGACATCTGGACAATAAAAGCAAAAACAATTCAGCTTAATAAAATTTAGTAGTTTTGAACAAAGGCCAGTGGTATAAAAAGCTCTCAAGCACCCAGGGTTCTATTTTGTTTCTTCTCTTCTAAAATTCAGGTTCTATGAAGAGTAGTCATTTTGATTTTTCTAACCCAGTTTTAGCCTTTACAAAGGAAAGCCCCTCCTCTAAAAGAGCTGACACATTTCTCAGCGACTCAGTGACTAATAAAATTCACTTCTTGTCTCTCATCATTCCTCTGGACACTTCGTTTTCTTTCACTCAGACTACTGTTGAGTGGGTCTTTTCTGTCCTCCCCCGCTTACCCACCCACTCACCACATCTCATTGCTGAATGTCACCCTACACCAGTGCTGCTGGACTAGTGTAGCAATCTGGATGGCAAAGAGAAAAATAAAGATGAAATTATTACTACCTAATATGATCCCTCCCTTGATAAGATTAATACTCCCAACTCAACTTCATTCCTATACTTTATTTTAAAGCCCTTGCCAGCACTGACTGTGATGCAAAGCAAATAAATTTGTCTCAATCTTTTGAGTGACCAAAGGCCCACTTTTTGGGCAAAAAAACATTCTGTTTACCTAGGGCTATCCTGGTTCACTTATTTTGTCCCAATGCAATTATTTAGTACCCTTTAGACTTTCAAAAGTATTCTATTGTGGAAGACAAATTATACGTATGGGTGTTGTGCATTCAAGGTCTATGTGTAAAAATTTGATGAGGAGGAATGAGTGTAAGAAAAAAATCATTTTATCCCTTGACTGTTTCACATTGATAGCAGAAAATAAATGACGCTATCACTTTAAAAAAGGCAGAAAGAAATGTAGAGGAAGAAAAAACAAACTACACACACACACACACACACACACACACACACACACACTCACTCACTCGCAGCAAGGGTGTGTGCGTTGGGGGTCTGTTCTAAGTCTATATCCTCAGAAGGAAGGAAGTCCTGGCTGGAAGCAGCACTGCTGTATTGCTCTGGGAGAGAAGCTGACAGGTTAATTTTTACCTGATAAAGAAAAGCAGAGACAAGAGAGGAAAACTGTTTGGGGCCCTCGAACCCCCACACAGAGGATACAAGGGCAGGTAGATAGGGAAGAGGGTGAAGGAGGTGAGCAGAGTGGGACTCCTATGGAGTACAGACAAGTGATCTGTTTTCTCTTCTTCTCCTACCCTTTAGGATTTGGAGCTTATTTTTGCAGGAACATTGGTATACAAGTTGATTAAGTTCTATAATTCCATTAGCAGAGTACTAAGCTTCAGACACATTGGGCTTAATTAGGCTTTTACATAAAGGCCTAGGGAATTAACTACAGTGTATAATATTGTTCATTTGAGAAAATGTATTCCTAAATGCAAACAACTGCTCTGCAAACAAACTTCTGGAATACTATTTCTTTAAAAGTTATAGATTAGAAAGAGTCTGATCAATTTTTCTCAACTCCGACTACACATTGAAAAGTTTTTGAAAAATACTATTTCTTGGGCTCCACAGCAGGAGAGTCTAATTTAATTGGCCTGTGGTGAGGCCTTGAAATAAGTATTTTAAAAAAGCTCCTTGCAACTGGGTTGTGAACCATTGGGCTAGTAAATGCTTGGATCGATATTTGAGTAAGTGGCATGGGAAGATCTGTTTTCATTCCAAAAGGGTCTTTTCTTCACAATAGGTACACTTGCAGTTTCATTTTTCAATTGTTATTCAACCTAAAATCATCTCTTCAGCTGTGCCTTTTCAAAAAGAAGACACATACTTGTTGCATAAAAATAAATATGCCTCTTGCCAGTTATCATTGTCTTTTAAAACTCAGTACTGTTTAAAAGGAACTAATAAACACCAACATACTAGCAACAGAGAATTTAATACGAGATTAATGCCATATATTTGAGATTTCACTCCTCCTCGGTCCCTTCGACCAGGATCCTGGCTCAGTTTTAAGAGAGATTTGAGTCATGAACTGCTCCCTGCAGGTCCTCTGAGGAAGGTTTTGCTGCTCTAGCAGAGACCAGGATTATGAAGATTTATTAAGCCCACAAACTCCTCAAAGTTCAAAATGAAGGACTGATCATCTAAACTAATTGTATCATCTCCATTAGTAACATTCAGGCAATTCAGGAAAGCCCCGTGGTCTCCTTCACATCCTCTTACTGTCACAAATTAGGTGGCTGAGTGCTACTGGAGTGATTTTACAACCATGCAGAGACTGGCTTCCACCAATTCCTACCCTGCAACTCATCGCTCTCACTCTGCTGTCCACTGTTCTTCTATTTCCCTGTTAACTCACTTTCTCCTTCCCTACCAGACAAATGCATTAGGATAGCTTTTGAAATATTTGCCTACAAAGTACAATTGCACATACTGAAGCCTATTATCCATCTCCCACTGACTTTCATTCAGCAACTGCAAACATATGTGCACAAGTTTGGTTTTTTTTTTTTTTTTTTTTTTTTTTAAGCTCTTAAATAAACTATGAATGGTAAAGAGGTAAGGTTTCCTACCAAATTTCTTTATCCTATATCAGCAGCCTGTCGTTCATGCTCAATTGGTCTCAGGCAGTGTGTGGAGAATGAGTGAACCTATTTACTTCCCCTGTGTGGATATAAGCACATATGCATTTCATATATCAAGATAAAATGTACCTTTGCATTTGTAAATTATATTTTAACCAAATTCCTATGAAATACCTTTTTTTTTTGGTGCTCCTTATTTTCAGTTTATTCTTAATGACTACATTTTTCATGGCGAACAGATAATACACAGAAAATAACAAACTAGGTCTAGTTTTTATTATTCATAAAACAGCTTTGTATAGTTACTTAATGTTACTTTGAAGGGCATAATACACTAAAATTTATATGTAATTTTTATTTCAGTTAGGCAGATTATAAAGAATGATTCAGTCATTGATCAAATTTCTACTGAACACCTCCCATGTGGCAGGTAGAATTCTAGGCACTGAGATAGACAAGTGAACGAATGAGTCAAAAATCACAGACTTCATGGAACTTATATTCTAGTGAGAACTTAGTCTTGTAACATATAATGGTGCTTTTGAAAAACTAGGTGTAAAGTTTGCTTCTTGAACGAAACTTCAAATCAATATTTATGTTTATTCACTTTCTTCTATAGATATTGGAAAGAATGAGATAGAGATGAAATGGTTTAGTTGATGAAAGAGCAATTTCCAAAGATTGGGAGGTTAGAGGGAATAGGAAATTAATGGACTAAGAAACCATTCTCAGTATACAAAATTTTCTAATCCCAAGAGTTGCAGAATCAGAATTGGCTGCTCAAAATTAAAATTACTGAAAGCCAATCCATTTTCTTAAAGTATGTTTGCTCATTTTAATCCACGTGCATGCTTTTAAGAGGTTTATGGTAAAAGACTCAGAACTATATTCTTGTCTTGCATACTGTCATGATTCATGATAGTCAGAAGGAGAAAAAAATTTCCCAAACTGGACAGCCAAGTATAGGCCAAAACAGTGAGTATAAAGAAGCCTTTGAAGGGTGAGTAAATGGACAATTCAGTGGAAGGGGCATGCAGAGAGAAAACAGGGCAATCAGAGACTAACTGAAATTACTCTGCCTAATAATACAAAGGGTAGAGCTAACTGTTGGCAAGGAGCAGGCCACCATGCAGGTGCTGCTGGGCAGGACAGAGGACTGAGGAGCCATCAAGCTGAGAAGAACACAATGACTGAGGAAGGATAGGAGGAAGGCTATGGTTGTGAAATGCAAATCCTAATGAGATTTCCCAATGTGATCCTATTTCAATACTTTAATTTGCTTCTGCCTACAAACATCGGCTTTTAAGACAATGACTAATAAGCCAAGAGAAACTATCATTCTTCCCTTTCTAAGTCAAGTCTGATTTACCACTCCTTATGATAACAACACCTGGGAAGTGTATTCTATAAATTCTCCATATTAAATAGACATTTTGAGTTTCCTGGGGAGAATGTAAGTGATACATGTATTTTCTTGCTTCTCTGTAGATTAAGAAGGTTATGTAAAACATATCGCAGTGCATGTAAGTGGGACTTGCAGTACAATAAGAAAAAACTGCTACATTCCCATTTAAAAACCACCTTCTTCCCTAAAATGCTTCTTATCACAGCAACCGATATCTTGCTATTAATGATTAAAAATACATTTAAGTACTGCACAAATCAATATTTTCTATGACTGGAACACAGATATAGCTGGGGACTATATCAGTCAAGATCTAAAAATAAGATACTGTTACAATGTGTAGATGAAACTTGTGGTGACCTATTCAATATAGAGATTTAAATGCTTTACCATTCCAGTAAAGTAGTTGCAATCAGTAATTTGACTTAAGGCTGAATTAAATTTCTCTTTGACTTTAAAAACAAATCTGTAAAACTCAAAAGACTTAAATATTGCAGTGAATTTCAAATATCTCTAACAGGAAAATTAATATAAAACTTTATTTAAAACTGCAATAAATTACACAGGTATACACAAAATAAAGAAAAATAAACACTTGTTATTTTGGACACATAAAAATATTTCTACATTAATAAGGGTGAATATATTTTGGACTAGAAAGGTTTTATTCTATAACATGCCTCCCTTAGTGCAGAATCTTGTAACAAATATTAAAAATTAAGTTAACTTATTTAAAATATTTTAATATAAATCTTACAGCCTTAAAATAATAAAAAGCGAGATACAGGGAAAAAATGTTTTTGTATAAACAATATTCAAAATTTTTTAAATTTCCTATCAAAAGTTTGATTTTAATTCCTTGATGGTAACAACTACTTCTTTTTGGGTCTGTATCATCACTACACATTTTCCATAATGTAAATGTTTCTTAAATAAAGGATGGATATACATCCTTGTATGTCTGGAATGGTCCAATAGTCCTTCTGTAATTATTAACAGTGTCTACTTTCTCAAATAGGGGAACTGCATGAAAAATTATAATTATAAAAAAAAATTTCTATTGTGAATGTTTGTCAACATCACGAAGTTCAGTACTATTGAGGCTGACACAGGGGACATAGAATTGTACACCTGAAACTTATGTTATTAACAATGTTTTCCCAATAAATTTAATTTAAAAAAGGAATGAGAATTATGGTTTGTGTTTATCAATCTGGAAAACAGCAAGTTACATGTTTATACTATTAATATGAGCTAGCACTGGAGTGTTATAATTTGTAAGCTGCCTTACTGTGCCCACATTACATCATTAAGCTGCATATTATTGTCCCTAAATTATAAAGAGGGTATGCGGAGTTTGATAAAGATGAGTAGCCAATTGTCACTAACTGGCAAGGGATAGAATTGGGTATTTCAAGCCAGGCCTATTTGATTCCAAAGCCCATGTTAAAAAAATACATGAATATTGTAAACATTTACTATAATAGTTATGCTAGCAATATTGTGAATGAATGTACGCCCAGGAGAATAGGAGACTGTCATGTAGCTGTCTTGTTTTTCTAAAGTCACAAATCTTGGTGTGACTCCAACTGCATTAATTTCCATTTATAGTCTCCATTTCAGCTTCATAGCTAAAACTTAATCTAGGCACTTCTGGGGATGCTCTATCATATTCAGCAATGTTCTTCCCATATTTATTTCTCCTTGGGATTAATCCTAACCTCAGGAAGTTATGTGAAAACATTCATGGGAAAAAATAACACTGTTGACCTTGATCCACGCTATATTAGCTTTTGCTGATACGTATTTGTTTCCTATGGTCTTTGCTTATGAACACCAATATTCACAGTGTCTAAGATTTCCAAATCCTGCCATGCCCACTGAATGGACAACCTACCCTTTAATATGTTCTCGTCACAGACCTGACAACCCTCTGGATTGTCAAGTCTGTGACAATCTCCCTCCCTCTCTATCTCCCTTCTTCCCTCCCTATATAACCTACCTACCTCTCTACTTATCTACCTACCTACCTAATCTATTTATCCATCCGTCCATCCATCCATCCATCCGTCTTGGGTGGGGGAAACTTTTAATTTTCAAATTCTTAACTAGCACAAACGATTTATCTCTACAGCTTGAATCCATGCTCACCATTCCTTCTGCTGCTCATAGCCTCTCAGATGCAGAGTCATTCATTTGAAACATATGTAGCTGAGTAAGTCTCAGTGTTACAACTTTTCACTTAAACTGCTAATCCATAACGGCTAACTGATTTTTCCTATTTTTTAAAGTGTTAACTACATTCCAGACATTCATCTGAGGGTTTATGTACATTATTTCACTTAATCCTTACAACCACGATGAGAGAGAGACTACTTTTTTTCCTACTTTTCATACCGAAGAATCCGAGGTTAGTGACAGAAATTTGTTTAAGATTACCTAGGTAGCCAACAGTGAAGTCATAACCCAAACCAAATCATCCAACTCCAGAGTCTTTGCCTTCCTAACTGCTTAGCTACATTCTCTCACATCTCAAATCATTAAAATAAGCAAATCACTTATCCACCTTTATTTTAACATATCAATGTTCAATTCAGTCCATGGTTTGGGCACTTGTTATAATTTCATTTGGTTTTGATTCTCAATTCGAAGTTCTTTATTCTAATGGCCATATTACTGTTCACTGGAACAGGCTTATTAAAAGCAAATCATGGGCAGTGAACCATGTTCTGTTGTAAATTGGAGGTGGTTATACTCATAGAGAGAAGTCATGTGTTTAAAACTGTGCAAGATGCAGGCCATCTCCACACTGTGGGTATCTTTTACATGCTATTCAATAGACATGCACATACTGCAGAGTCCTGAGGCTCAAATGTGACTGTGGCAGGAGGATCATGCTTATGCTGGGAATTACAGCTGTTCTTTATTTGTCATAAAGAAAAGCACTTGAGAGATTTCAAACAACCATTCCACATTCTTCTCGACAGTGAAGAGATGGACAAAACATTTCCATGTATCACATGAAAAAAATAGAAACAGAAAGATTTGTGGAGTTTTCTCAAAGGCATGTCAGTGGAAATGTTATGAAAACTTCCTCAAAAGGTCATGACCTACCTTCAATGTGACTTTTTTTCACTATGTTGACCAAGATGTTCAGTGTAATTTACATATTCTTTTTTTAAATAACTCGTCTCATTACACATGGCTCCTTGAGAGCTGAGATGGTCAAGCATTCAAAGTAAGGAAGTCTCGGATTTACTTTCCAGTTACTGTCTTTGTAACCTAAGAGAAGGTCCTTTAAGTCCTCAAAGGCTTACTTTCCCCATCTGTAAAATGGGAATAATAACAGTTACTGATCTACAGTATTATTATAATAGCATTAACTAAATTTGATATGTAAAATATTTGGTATGCTCAATAAATTATAATGGTAATACTAATACCCCTTAATCTTATGGAAGCCTCAGCACTTGTACAGCAAACTCTCAATAATTGTTTGCTAAATGAATGAATCATGATTTAAAAATAAATATTATATGTATAAATTGTTAATTACAAACAATAAAATAATGATATAAAAACTGAAATGCAATTTTCAATTTATATGAGGTGTCATCATTTTTGGAAAGCTAGTACCTATGAAACATAATTCTTGGCTTAATGCATCCATCATTGTTTTAAAACTAAGGCAGAAAAAGAATTCGTAAAATGGTGTTAGTTGAAATAATCTATGAATTTCCTGCTACCCATGGAAAATTTAGAATAAATATTCTAAAATTACAGGCCAATAAGCAGGTCTTCAATTAATTTACTCTTGTCAGAGAGCTTTATCAAGAACTTCTAGAAAATTGCTCCATTCTTTCCCATTCCTCTTTTTCATGAACCAATGACTAGCTTAAGCTTAGCTAATTCAATGCATTGTATTACTAATAAACATATAAATAGTAAATGCATTTTGAATGAATCTATTTTGTTGAACACAGACTAAAATTATATTGCATTAATCTACTAAAATTGAAAATCAAGTCACAAATCACAAATGACTACATAATTAAACACAGCAAAAATGACTTTAATGTTAATGGTGCATCAAACATTAATTTTTGGTAACTAATAGAACCTTGTTTATATCCAGTAAAACGAGAAATCTATGTTGATTTAAAATTATTTGGCCTTCTTGACTGATTTTGACTTTTAAGAGTCTACGAAATTTCTAATTTGCATGTGAACAAAGCATAACTCAAAATTCAAAAAAAAATTTTTTTTAAGCACAGTTGAATATAAGAACTATTTCCAACAGAGCTGCTTATTGCTAAATTTTGAGCCAGTTTATTTTCTCAATCTTTGTGTAGTTTGTCACTTATTCAAATTAGGCTTCCTATTAATCATCTCTGGACATATTATGGTTTTAAAAAGTACACCATTTTTCACATTATCTTCCATAACTGTATGTGGTGTTGCTAATATGTCATCAATATGTCACCACAGTATCTCTTCCATTAGGGCAGAGATGTTTACTAACTTACTTTGGTAATCAAGAAACTGAAACATGGCTTCTTCCAACATGTAACAATTTGAACATTTAAAGATCAGTACTTTTACGAAGCTATATTTCCTGAAATTACATGGCAAAAGTTATATATTAGAAACACTGATAGAAGTATTTTTGTTGTGTATGTTGATTTACTGTGATTCTACAGTTTATAAGGAAGATATCTTCTATATTGTCACAATTAAAGCTTGTGACAATAGGAGATGAAAACATCAAAAATACTTAGAATTGTTTTTCTGCTGGAAATATGTCACATTATTCATTTTTTTCCCAGTTACATTAATGCATGGAAATACCATAAGGTTCTCCTCCAAATTTTCCATGCAAAGCTTATTTAGTGATGATAAAATTCTTGAAAGAGACACTGTTTACAGAGTAGAGGCAATATTGCCAAATAAAGGCTGCAGCACTTTACATCTTAGAAGTCTAACAATAAACTGCTCAAAATAGAAGAAATTCTATTTATGAAAGGCTATATGCATTGCAGGTCTCTTAATTGGGTCAGTTCCTCTTTCCCACCCTCAGAGGAAAAAACACCTCCATACAGAGGTTAGTTCTTGGCTAACAAGGTCATCAAATAATGATGCTTGACTAGTTTTTCTTATAATTAAATAACTTAAATGCAAAATAACCTCTAGTCCTTATCAACTGAGCCAAGGGACATAAGGTTTCAAGCCTGGTGATGAGCTAATTTCTCTGAAGCACTGATTTGGTTCTTTTCTCTTGTAAGAATGTACAGAACGATAACCCAGCTGTGCCCTAACCATATGTTCAGATTCGCACAAAAGTCAAATCAGCTTTCTTTTCTAAATTACTTCCTCCCTTGATGCATGGACCTTATTTATAACCTCCTTTTGTGCAGCCATAACACTATCACATAGGGCTTAGTTTCTGAAAACCATAGCAATTGCCTGAAAATTGATTTGATGTCTTTTGCCCATCCTTCCCTCTGGTCCCTGAAGACATTTTAATATGAGCCATGACATTATGATGGATGAAATCTGGCATTTTACTGTAGCAATGCTACTCCCATGTGGAACATAACAGCTTGTTCGAAAGCTGGTCTTCCAGCCAGATTTAAGATATACAGTAAAGCCACAGTTCCAATTTCGCTCCCCACCTTTTTTTCCTTTCAAAATATCTTTCCCAAACTTCTTTATCAAATTCTCCAGGTATCAGAAGTTGAAACTAATTGTAGGTCGCATGATAGTGATAAATACGTCACCAAAAGACGAGGTTAATTGTAAATAGTATTTGCAATTACTCTAGATAGTTGAAAATAGAAAAAAAAAATTCCAATAAAAACTTTACTCTGTGAAAACATTAAATTTCTGCATATTTGTGAAACAACTGTACCTTTATAACATATACTGTAAGGCTGAGGTGAAACTAATGCCAGCAGAGCAGATTGAAAAAAAAAATCAGTAAGCTTATTCTTTGATAAACCACGTTTTTCTTTGTAAATGGCAACATTTTTGTAACTACATATTAACTACCACATTCAACTTTTTTAAAGCTAATAGATGCAAATGTATTTACAAATTCCCTAATCAAAAGAGAGAGAAAAGATATTGAAGATATTGCACTAGTATGTGTAATTAATGTTACTTAATTATTGGTATGTCATAGGCCTTGGTGTTTTAAATATAAGGGGTAGTAGGACATCTCTGAGGATGATTAACTGCAATTATGCTCCTCTATATTCTGAGTGCTTTTGCATAGTCTCATATCCCCTACTAAAACAGAATAGTTGGGCTTATAAAAAATATGAAAATATGCTGTAATTAAAGCATTAGTAATTAAATACATGCAACTAGGATTTATGTCCTTCACCATTATAACGCAATATTTATTTAAAGGCCTGGAGCAACTAGATGATGAATTATTACAGTGAAGAAAGTAGTACTGCTCAATGCATGTTGAATTCAGGGATTTTACTCCCTAAGTATAGGCCTTCTGCCTTTAGATCTTCTCCATCTTATTAGATACCAGAATAGCTTTTATATTTCCTACACTCGTTCATGTTTAAATGATAAAATGAAGTAATCGTTGTCAATAAATACTATGTGAATTATTTAGCTGTATTCATAATTTTAATGTCTGTAGGAGACTAACTTGAAGGTAAAAATCTAGTTCATGACACTGACATTTTGTATTGGTCTAGTTTACTTTGTGTTCACTAATTTGACTTAATTTACTTTTCAGTTTCACTTTTATTTTGTTCACTTTTTGTAGCTACCTCCTTCAAATTCCTTTGACAACCTGAGAATGTCTAGCAGCTGAACGTAATATTAATTACATTTCAAAGCAAACCTTTATTCATTTGGGGACAATCTGTGAAAGAGAAATTTGTGACTGAAGCTGCTGCCAAGCCAATTACTGCAAAATAACTCAAATATGTCTCGACAGATTGCATTTTTCCTATTGTTAGAATGTTTATCCCGTAGATCAAAAGGCTACATTCCCTTTAATTAAAATGAACTAACTCACATAGGTAAATATATCACCTACTCCTTGGGGATGATATATGGGTTTATGTATAGACAGAGCATACTAATGAAAATCTGTGGAGTTATTTTTTTTTTTTTTAGCTGTATACTTGTTTTTTGGTTTTTTTTCTAGATGTTTTCGGGCTTTCTTTATGTCAAGGTATCCTTTGTATGAACAAGACAGAGTAGAAAGAACTAATCAGCACTGAAGACCAGAGTGAAAAGAAATTATACAGTGCTCAAAGAAGTTCACCCTAGGCACACTTCACGTTGCACCACACATGTGGAAGAGACTAGTGAATTTCAATAGGTTCAGTGAGATAAGAACTTGACATTCAGATGCTTATCTGAATTTCATCTGAATGATCCAGATTTCTCAGCTCTACAATACAAGGCTGGGAATTTATTATTTTAATTTTTTTCTGAAGCTCCTGAAGGACTGTTGTATGAGGTTTTAGAAATACTCTGATCTGTTTAAGATGAAATAACGTCAGTCAATATATTGACCTATAGAAGAAAAAAAGCTTTTATATTTGAACAATTGTGAGATATAGTTTTTAAAGCTCTCAATAAATTGTCATTCCATATTTGTTTTTGTAATTTTTGCTATTCTAAAGCAAAAACATGGCTTCCTAAGCCCAAATACCACTATCTTTTAATTTTTTTCCAAACATATATTTATCTTCAAATATATAAGGAAGCACACTGAAAACCATAATGGGTCTGCAAAATGATATTACTATATGCTAAAAGGACCCTTTGCCTTTAACAATATTAAACAAATGAGTTGTTTTTCTCTTCAGGGGGTTTTGATAATGTAAGGAGAAATTCTGAGCAATTCACTTTGGTAAGAGAAAACATCTCAATGACAAGTTCTGGGAGGTCTGAGCTTAAAAAAAGTGTGACGCCACCCAGGGGAAGAACAATGGTATGTGAATAACACAAATTAGGTAAGGAAAACTCAATAGAGTTCCCTCCTCCCAGTACATTTCCTGGAACTATACTCATGATCAGGTTCTTGTGTTGCCAGCAGACTGGATGAAAAAGAGATTCTGAAACACACATTGCCATGGCTAGCAGCACTGCTGACCAATGCAGTCTCCAATAACCTGCACCCACTTGCTACTTTGCTACTTTGTCCCTCTTCAGTTGCTGTAGATCGTGGCACAGTTGTTGGTCAGCAGAGGGCTGGCAATCTATTTCACTGTTGTGCTGTGGGCTTCTTCCCAATCCTGGCACTCTACCAGACTCAGGAAACTTCTGTTATCTCCATTTTGCAAGAAATGATTTGAGTTACCCGCAAACAGAAATGTTTGATTCATCTTTCTCTCTCTCACTTCTCTGACCTGGAGCTGTCTTAGCTTGGAATACCATATCCAAATACCATGAAATAGGTGGCTTAAAGAATAGAAATTTATTTCTCACAGTTCTCTGGAAGCTAGAAGTCAGATCGGGGGCCAGCATGGTCAGGTTTTGGTGAAAACTCTCTTCCTGGCTTGCAGATGGCCACCTTCTTGGTGTGTCCTCACACGGCAGAAGGAGCACCATTCTGATCTCTTCCTCTTCGTGTAAGGACATTAATCTCATCATGGGAGCCTACCCTCATTACCTCATCTAAATGTAATTACTCCCAACGGTTACACCCTCCAATACCACCACATTGGAGTTTAGGACTTCAACATGAATGTGGGAGAAACACAAACATTCAGTCCATGACAAGAGCTGTTTTGTTCTGCTTCCTTCTGTGTTTCGTGTAGCACTATCTCACAGTGAATTTGCAAATTCCAGTTTTGACACAAAGCAAATTTCTCTGCTCTGTCTACACTCACCCTTTCTCTCTCTTTGGAGCTAGGCAGTTGGAGGGAGGCTTTGATTCACAAGTAATCAATTTGGATTTCTGAAATCTGTAACTCTGGTCTAAGCAGTTCTGACCACAGGCATCAATAACACTCCTTTGTGTTTCTGATGGTTAGTGGACTATTCACAATATTCAAAAATACAGAGTAGGATTCCAAGAATAATTCATCTGTTTGTTAAGAGAAATGATGGAACTATCAGCCAACTTGGAAATAAGACATTAGTTATCCTCTATTCTATACAAATTGCAAAAGAATGTGAAATATCTTTAGTTATACATAACTTTTCCCTTCAAAATGCATATCACTTCAAAAATCCATTTAATCATTATAGAATCCTACAGGAGGAATAAAAAGTTGGGAAGGTCATAAATAATCAATCTTAGGTTCAGAAAGACTGAGAAATGACTAATCTAAAATATCTATTTATAGGTGCATGCGTGTGGCAGCCTTGGGCTTGCACCACTCAGATCTCCCTTCGATAGACAACCTGTTGCAAGAGTAGTAGTGACCAGATAGCCAGCCCTCTGCTACTCTGCTGTCAGGATCTACCAGGGGGTTGAGGCCAACGCTTCCCCGGGATGCTCCCAGCCAACAGCTGGCTTGGCAGAAGCGCTGGAGTCAGCCATGAAGAGCTCTACTGATGCGTAATCTCTCCTCTGGAACTTACACCAGCCTGGCTTAGAATTCCTCAAAGCTGTACTAGAGTTTAGGTTTTTCTCACTCCATCCTTTCCACTCTTCCTTCTCTTCTTTCCCATATGTCAAACCAGCACTGTCACTTGGTTCTCCCTTGCCCATCCCTGTTCCTTCTCTCCTTTATCCTTCAGAAACATTTATCCCAAAGAATTTCTTATACCACTAATTCTATCTTGGCATAGGTTTCCCAGAGGACCATAACTGATATAACATGTGTGTATTTACATGTATCATCCACATATAATGACACATACATATGTACCAATATATACATACACATTTACATATCCCCATGTGCACATGTACAAAGACATACATGTGTGCATGTACACACAGAGACAGAAACACTTATTTACCCCAGTAGTTTACAATTCATAAGTTAAAAAACTTTCACACAGATATGCTAGGAGTAAAGACAATAGGATTTTTCTTTTGCTATCTTGGTGAAGATTCTTACTGATAGGTAAGAAAGTATGTGTTAGAGGGCATATGATTACATTAAAAATGCTATTGTTTACATGTAGAAAGGCAAAGCCAAAACTAAATTCAAAAGTGTGGTTTATATGACCAATATAAAGTACATCTAGTGTACATTATTAAAAAATCTTGTTTCTAATCTAGTAGGTAGGAATTGATGGAATATATTAAATTTTCCATTTTAATGAGTATTTGCTATTACATGGATTCAATCTTCTATGAATAATCTTTTATAAGGATGTCAGCAAGGACTGAACCTGCCTTAGAATAGGAATGATGTTTATCTTCACACAAACAGAAGTTCGCATTTATCAACGTACTTTTAAGAATCTATCAATACATTGCCCTCAAGCACTGACAGATTTCAGGCTGGTCATGGCATTTTGCAGTAAACTTTACCTTATGCATGCTGATGACTATCACGTTTTTAATGAAAAAATTATGATTTTGAAACTACAATATGCTAAAATTCCTCAAAGCAGCCCATTTAGTCCCAAATGGGATATTTAGGGTCCTTAGATAAAATTCCATATGATATTTATTTCTGTATTTTAGAGTAGAGTTCACTTTAAACCAGCTTTAAAATATTTCTCTAACTTGAGGGTTCATTTGAGAAACAATGTGATGATATATTTAAAAGTATATCTTCCTACATACAGATCAAAGCTTGCATTATTTTCTTTCAAAATGTCCCATTTAGCTTTTTCACTTAAACTTATGTGAAAATCCAGTCAAATCTTCAGGATTAAAACAATTTTTATAAAATTTGATTTCACAATAAAAGAGTACACTACATAGAAGCCTTTATAAAATCTAAATTTCTCAGAATTTTTCCAGCATTCTTGATTCAACAGGCATGACTTAAACCTGGAAAATTCTATTAGTCTTAATCAGAAAAATTTAGCCCATATATTGACATGAAAATACATTTTTGAACACTGTACTTTTTAAAAACAGGAAAGAATGTATTTCATGTTGTTCCACACCCTTTAAATGCCAAAAGTTAAAAAAGGGACAGGTATTCTTTAATGCCTGTTGAAGTATAAGTTAAAAATTTACTTATGAAAGCAAATTTATCTTTAGGCCTTTCACTGATGCTGCTGTGAGAGAAAAATATTATATATGGTTATCTTCTATTGCATTTTATTGAATTTTTTCTGCATGTTAATAAATTATAAATTATTTGAAATTAAGTAGAGTGAAAGAGTAAAAAAAGCATGAAACAGAGAATATAATAAGAATAATCTCTCTTCCCCCATCTCCTATCATTGACCTCCAGGATCCCAACATGTTCCTTACTTGCTCTATGAAGCAGCACCATTCAGGCTGACTGCTCAGGGGGTGAGGTGAGCTAGTACGTGTATATCATAAAATATTTGCAATTTTTCTGAGAGAAAGAGCATATTTTAAAAGTTGATAAAATCCTAAAACTCCTTCTCATCCTGGACTTCAAACAGCTTTTCAGGAATCAAAATGCAAAGAATGTCTAAATGAAACATAGGATATCATTTCCCTTAAATTTGTTTTTTTGAAGTTAATGATGAATAATTATGAGAGTCAATCAAGGGATAAATATTTAAAAGGTTCTGAGAAAAATGATCTCCCCAGTTTCCTTATCTATGTTTGGAGCTTATGACCTGTGTAGCTAAAGGTACTTAGACAATTAGGCTTCCAGCCAGATATACTCTCTGGAACTCTGTGGACTAGAAGACAGCAAAGAAGCTAAAAAGAGTCTGAATAAATGGGACTGGGAACCTAACAACTCAGGCGTTTTTTTGTTTCGTTTTGTTGTTGTTGTTTTTAATTCTATTAAGCCTCAGAATCACTCAAATACCTACAGTGATTTGGAGATTTGTCTCATGATGGTCAAAGATGCCAAATCAGAATGGGTAAAGCAAAAAAACCTATGAATCTCTGCTTCTAGTTAATATTTAAATAAGTCCAGGAGTCCTCTACCAAACGTTTTTTCAATAGTGTTATGGACTGAATGTTTGTGCACCCCTAAGATTCATATGTTGAAATTCTAACCACCAGTGTGATGACATTTGGAGATAGGACCTTTGGGAGTTAAGGGTTAGATAAGGTCATTAGAATGGGGCCTTATGGTTGGGATTAGTCAGTGGCTTTATAAAGATACACAAAGGAGCTCTCTCTTGCTCTCTCTCCAGAACACAAGTGGCCATCTGAAAGTCAGGAAGAGAGTTCTCAGCAGAAACTAAATAGGTCAGCACCTTCATTTCAGATTTCCTGGCCTCCAGAACTATGAGAAATAAATTTTTGTTGTTTAAGCCATCAGTCTATGGTATTTTATAGTAGCCCAAGCTAATTAAGACAAATATTTTTCTTCCCTTTGTTTCACCGGTGTATATTTTTCCTCTTATTTAAAGAAGAAAACCAGGTACTGTAAGTTCCAGCCACATTTACAATAATCCTCACTGCAGTGAACCTTAACCAATCTGATTTCAGGAATTTAAGAGAACCTTGATTTAGGTAAGTCTAAAGGAGAAAGAGGGGAGTAAAGATTGTTAAGGGTAAGCATGCACATTCCACATATTACACTCTTGATAAAAAATCTACCATCCTTATTAAGAAAGCATGCTGTTTTTAGAAGAGAGTCACATGGAAACTGATAGAGTGAGGGATATTGCCTTGCTCTCCAGATCAGAGTCAATGAAATGATGGATATTTTAGTCAGATCTCCCTTGCAACCAAAGAATATTTTGGAGAAGTTCTGTCTCCTTGCTCTTACAGTACTTCTATAGCTACTTTTTCTCCCCAATCCTGCTTCACTGAATGCTTCTCCTTTGTCGACTACTTAAGCACTAATATCCTCTTTTGTGTGCTACCCTTGACAGATTCTTGCTATTTATAGCCCCCATATAAAAGGCTTAAAATTGTTAAACAGGAGAAAAAATATGCTACATTCAAGGCTATAAATCAACAATTAACCTACAAATAGATGACTTCTACACAAGGTACAGAATATCATTATATATGATGTGTTATATTTCTCAATCTGGAAAATTTGTCTGTTTCTTATTTATCTGTTTATATTTCTCTCACCATAGTCTAAGTTGAGTATGTTAAGATTCTTCATATAAGAGAATATATTCAATACTTGCTGAAAAAAGGGTTTCGTACAATTAGTAGACTTAGGGTAGGATGCATTCAAATGCAATTGAATTCATGGCTCATACAGGCATTCAGGACTTGATTAGTTTTTTCTACTTTGGGTTCAAACTCAATGCACTAGCAAAATGGTGGCAGGAGTGCTTAGTTATACTTCTCAGCAAGTTCAAGTCCAGAGTTGCTACTTACCATTTTTTTTTTCCAGATAGTTCAGCAAGATTTTTGATTATAGTCTCTGAATAGATAATGTGACCATCTCTGAAGCAATGACTGTGGCCTATGGGCTATAAGGCTCTGCCTGATCAAGTTTGAGTGACAATTTCCATGGGTTCATTGAAACCATGTTGACCGAGAAGAGGGAACTTTCAAAATGAAAACCAGCCATTAGAAAAATCAGAGTATGTGAATGGCTGTTGATTCTTGAATATCTCCCAGATCCCAGTGCTTTTGCTCTTCTTAACACAGGGGGTCCCCAACTCCTGGGGGCCATAGACTGGTACCTACCAGTCAGTGATCTGTTAGGAATCAGGCCACACAGCAGGAGGTGAGTGGCCTGCAAGTGAGTGAAGCTTCATCTGTAGTTGCAGCAGCTCCCCAGTGCTCATATCACCACCTCAGCTCTACCTCAGATCATCAGGCATTAGATTCTCATAGGAACACCGGTCTCTGGTGCCAAAAAGGTTTGGGGACTGCTGCCTTAAGCCAAACACTTTTTCCTAAATAATCCATTTTTTGAAAACATATCTTTATCTTCATAAAATGTACCCACCTCTTCCCCCAAGGAGATGATGTTACTGCTCAACTCTAAGTTTAGAATCTTTGAGTAACATACAGAAGTATCTTTTGATGCAATCACAAATAGTGGAGGAGAAAGAAGAAAAACACTATATCATTCCTTGTTTGAGAAAGAGAGAAGGGACTTTGACCTTTAGTGCCTCCTGGACATAAATAGTACTTCTAGATGTAAGCAGGGAGAACCCACTGGCAGTTGAGGGAGTTTCTCAGGTTCTCCCAAGATCTGCTCCAGATACTGCTTCTCAGGGAACATCTCACTGGCCCATGATCCTTTCTTGTCATATTTGAGATAAAATGTGGTTTGAAGCCATTTTGACAAAAAATGGAAGAACTAAAAATTACCTTGGTTGCATTAGGGAACTCAACTGATACTGTGGACAAGCAAAATTGACATGGGAAGAATAATGAGACTATTACCAAGAGTGCTGAGAAGATTTAAAAAAAAAAAAAAAAGATATTGTGAGAGAAAAACTCAACCTGTGAATTATAAGAGTTTGTGAGAAACATGTAGAATGAAAACTATTAAAAATCAAGAGAAACAAAATCGATGATCAGATAAAGAAAGAAAATTTTCCTATGTTAAAAAAGATTAATATATGAACAAAATATTTTATTGAGTTTGGCAAAACCAAAGAAAAAGATGCATACATCTATGCATACTGGAAAAAAAGTTTGAATTATAAGGATAAAGAACTGTACACTTAGGCATTTATATGTATGTATGTGTACATACATATACATGTATACAAACACACATACATACTCACACAAATAATTAAACACTAAAACAAAGCTGTTCTGTCCTTTTCAAAAAACGAAAAAAATATATAAATTAAGCTGCCTTAAACTTCTCTGAAATATAATTCATGAAGATATAGTGAAGCAGACAGACTTGGAGTAAAAGGGGGAAACATGGATAGTAACGTATGAATTGCATATTATGCTAAGGTGTCATTTAGTTTTAAAAGTAACTGAAAATAATAAAGTTTTAATCATAATAACACAAAATCTACTTAAATAGAACTCAGTGTGCATTAGTGCCTGTTCAACAAAGATTATATGTATTGACTAATTTAATTCTTGCAACAAACCTATGAAATATTATTTTTATTCTAATTTTTTATAATTATCATCTTTATTTATTTATTTATTTTCCCCCTACCCTCTACCCGCCCCCTCTCCTGTGGTAACCACTAGTCCATTGTCCATGCCCATGAGTCTCTGTTTGTCCTGTTCATTTGTTGCTTTTAGATTTATATCCCACATATAAGTGATATGTGATTTTTCAACCTTTTCTGTCTGGCTTATTTCCCTTAATATGATTATTTCAAGGTCCATCCATGTAGTTGCAAATGGCAATATTTCATCTCTTCTTATGGCTGAGTAATATTCCATTGTATATATGTACCACAGCTTCTTTAGCCAATCATCTATCATAGGACACTTCGGTTGCTTCCATGTCCTGGCCACTGTGAATACTGTTGCTATGAACATCGGTGTGCAAATATCTTTTTGGATATAAGTTTTCAAGTCTTTAATTTAACAGATAAGTCTAATATCAAGAAAAGTTAAATAATTCAGGCCATACAGCTAATGCATAGAGGAAATGAGATTTAGTCTAGCCATTCTAGCTCCAGAGTACACACTAAAATGTAGTGTTTGAATACTGGTATTGAAAAACAAAACAAAACAAAACAAAAACAACTGAAGATGCATTCTACCCACATGAGAGTTGACTTGAAACTAAATTTAATACTGTAATATTTGGAAATATAAAAAGACTTATATCTGGACTTACTATTGATAAATGGATTTTCATGTACAGAGGTAATGTAGATACTATAAAAAATACAAAGAGTTGAAATTCTGGAAAAAAAATTACAGCAAAGTATACAATACAGAACAAAGTGTCAACACAGATTTTCTTTGGGTGTATAAATTATTAACAATACTCTCACTTAGTTTTCTATACATTTCAATTTTTATTGATTAGACATATTTCACTTTAAATAGCAATAATAAACTATTTTATAATTTTCACGTGACAGTTAAACTCTTATGAAATGCTTCACTATTTGTGTGATTTGTCTTTTACTGTTGTCTTTTTGACTGGAATCACAGGATAAATTAGAAGAATCAATTGTAAGTATATATTAGAGTTGGCTCCATGATACCACTCTCTTGGGGTATCTAATGTCAAAGAAATGTAGCCATATTTTCCGAGCTGACCAGGTATCAGGAGAATAAGAAGTCTCACATAGGTGGGTGTATGTGAGAGAACTAAGATTGTTTTCTGGTTGTTTCTCTCATGTTCTGTTTTCCTATTTTATTTTTATTTTAGATATAGCCAACAACATACATACAAGAGCAAAGTTTTTGTGAAGGTTAAAAGACAGAGTATTTTCACAGTGGGTAGATAACTGGTCTTTCTGATATTGCCCACCTCCATCAGAAAATGAATAGAATGTATAATCAACTAATCTGTACTTTACTCATTAAGAATCATAAGAATAATGCCACATATAACCTTGGAGCAAGACTTACTGCCTAGGCTGTTCTGATTGAGGAGTCTCATCATTAGATTCAAAAGACTTCTAAAAAGATTAAGCCCTGTTGCTTGATGCTTTCTTGGAAAATATGATAGGGGCCCAACATGATCAAATGTCATTTAAGGACCTATAAATGGGTGAAAGGTAGCTCCTGAGAAGTCCACTATTTCTAAGACTTTTGAATGGTGGAAAAGGATAGATGCTACCTAATGCAAACTACCCTACAGTGATGGTGCTTTTAATTGGAGAATCTGTTTAAAAGAATACCTAGAGTGCCCAATCTATTAATTTTATGCAAATTCGCAAGGAGATCAGAAAATCTATCAGGTGATGTAAGGTCTAAATTCCTATTGAGTCTGAACTGAACCTTTCCAAAACACCTAGAAGAGAGGCAAAATGGAAAAGTCTGCTTGTAAATAACTACTTGAAGTGACTTCCTTCACTGTACTCTTTTTGGAAATCCTAGATCAGCTGATTAGAACCATAATGGGCATCTTTTTTTGACGAGATTGTATCCCTTCAAAATCTAAAATATGGTAGTAATGAACATGTTAGCACTTCCCTATAAATAAATATGCTTGTATTCTTTTACTAAAGAGTGGAAGATGAAAAGGAAATTAAATATATATACATAAACCAATAATATGTTATGTGTATATAAACATATGAACATATTGTTTTTACAAAATCACAGGAAGAATTTCAGAGTTTGAGATACTGTGAATACTATAAAGGTTATTTGTGTGGTTAAACTCCTATGTACTATGATACTACATTACAGAACAAAGACATGTTCATGCAATGGCATAAATAAGAAGTCACCTAACAAAAAAAATAATCTTAATAATTAAAAAGCTTACTAACATTAAGGTATACAGTCCTAATTAGAGATAGGAGCCTGTTATATAGGCAACATAAGAACATTTCAGGCAGATATGTTAGGACAAGAATCATATCTAAACAACATCCCACTCTACAGGGTTTAGCCCAAGGCTCTGAATGGTGCAGGCAGGCAATACAGTTATGTGGTTCAGATATGTAAGAACAGACACGTGAGGCTTGGAAACCAACCCTAGATATTCTCAATCTAAGGGAGTAGGTGATGGTGGATACAAAGCATCCTCCCCAGAGAGGCATATGTGATTTGAAAAACCATTTTCAAGAATAGGTGGAAGACTGTGGCTGCGGCGTACAACTAAAACATAGATAAACCACATGTATTAGTCTATTGTAAAGTTGGCAGGAAGTAAGATAACTGCCCAAAGGCCAAAATACAAACAAAACAAAAGCATGGGTAAGTAAAATAAGCAAAAAACAGTGATATAAAACAAGAATGAAATCCAACAATATGTTGTTTTCAAGAGACATAACCAAAATATAAGGAAACATAAAGATTAAATGTAGGACAAAAAATAAAAAAGACAATACCAACACAAAGCAATTTTTGTTTCATAGTACTGTGAAACAAAATAAATTTAAATATAAAATCTATTATTTATTAGGTACGAAAGCTCATGCTAACCATTTTAACCGTTTTAGGTTTCCAGCACTTAAAAGTCTAAAAATACATATAGCAAAAACTGATACAAATGTAAGAAGAAATGGACAAAACCATCATCATAGTGAGATTTCACATTCTTTGAACAATTATCAGTAGGTAAAACAAAGTGATGCTACAGATTTATCTGAACATAACATGATTGACCTCATGTATATATTTATAATCCTGTATCCAATTATACATATTCTTCCCAAGCACACATTTAAGTCTATAAATTTTTCTCACAGAAAAGCTTTAGTTGTACTAAGGAGCTTTTAATATCAGGTATGTTCATTACTACCATATTTTGATTATCACTCATTATCACTCGTTTAGAAATATTTTATATTTCTATTCTATTTCTTCCTTGAACCATGCATAATTTAGCAGTGTAATTTTTTTAAAATTTCCCAGTACAAGTTTTCTTAGTTATTTTTATGGTTAAAGTCTAACTTAATTATACAATGGTTAGGAACATACTATGAATGTTTTAAATCATTTAAAATTTGTTGAGATTTGCTTTGTGACACAGCATGTTGCCAATTAATTAAAAATACTTATGTGCACTTGAATGAAATGTATATTCTGTTTTGAATTATCAGTTGCTGGATGCAGTAGTCTATATAGTTCCAATAGGTAAAGTTTATTGTGTTTCTATATAATTACCAATTTGTCTATTCTGTCTGCATGAAGTTATGCTAAATAGTAATTTTTGTTTTAAATGTTATATGCTATATTTTTAGGCTAATAAAAAACTGGAATTTTTATATCTTGTTGGCAAAATGAAATTTTCATGCTTATGAAATGTCCCTCTGTATCTTAAGTAATGATTTTTGCCTTAACTTGCCTTTTTCTGATATTAATATAGTTAAATCATGTCTGGTTAATGTTTGCAAAAGTGTAGTTTTCCATACTTTTACTTTATGTCCGTATTTTTAATTTTAGATGTTTTTCATTCAAGAAACACATGATGGGTTTTGATTTTTTATCCAGCCTGATAATTATTATTTAATTAGGATAGTCTTTCATTTACAGTTAATGTAATTACTGATATATCTAGGTTTGAATCTACCACCTCACAATTTGATTTCTATTTGTCCTGTGCATTTTATGTACTATATTTGATATCTTGTTTCCTTCTCACTTATCAACTAAATATTTTTTTAATATTTATTTTTTTCTCTATTAAGTGGTAGTCTTAGATTTCATTATTATTTTAGTGATTACCCTAAAATAATATTATTCTTGACTTATCAAAATCTGATATAAACGAGTTCATTTGTTTCTTGTCAGATGATACAAGAACATTAGAACACTAACTGCTGTTCCATATGCTAAGGAATTATGTTCTATTGTTTTTGTATTTTAATTTTATATGATTCCAAAAGACGTTACTATTATTGCTTTATACAGTTGACATTTATGTAGATTACTTACATATCCATTTTGTTGTTCTTTATTTCTCTTAATCATGGAACTTCTGTCTGGGATTCTTTCTCTTTGGAAAATACTCTTCAATATTTCCTTTAGTATAGGTTTGCTGGTGGAAAATTCTCTTGGTTTTGGTTGGTCTAAAATTTTCTTTATTTTTTCTTAACTGAGGGGGTATGATTTGTCCCTGGTCTAGAATTTTTGGTGGACAGTTCCCATCCCCACTTCAGGGGTTACTGTTCTATTGTCTTCTGACTTCCACTTTTTCATTTGAAAAATGTTATCAGTATTTATTTTATTTTGCTCTTTGAAAGTAATCTGTCTTCATAGTTCTGGCTGCTCTAAGTTCACCTATTTGTCTAGCTTCATTGGTTTAAGTAGCATATAAACAATTTTTAAAATCTTAATTCCTATTCACAGGCATTTCTTAAATATGTGATTTGATATCATTTGTCTGTTGGGGGAAATATAAACATTACTTCTTTATATGTTGCTTTTGCCTTGTTCTCTTCTTTTCCTTTGGGAAGTCTATTTACACAACTTTTAGATATTATCTGTTCCTGTATTTTTGACCCTCATTTCTTTGTTTTCCTTCCCTAAGTTTCTCTGCACTTTATTCTTGAATATTTTATATTTTATTCTGACTTCTCTTCCATTCATTAATTGTCATTCGGTTGTTTCTAAACACTACTAAATCCACCCCTTAAATTCTTAATTTTGGTTAGTGTATTTTTCCTGCTTTATTGAGATACAAGTGACATATATAACATGGTATAAGGTATACAAAGTGTTGATTTGAAACACTAATATGTTGTAAAATGCTTACCACCATAACACCTTCATCAGGTCACATAATTGCCATTTCTTTTTCTTTGGTGAGAACATTTAGAATCTACTCTCTTAGCAACTTTTAAATGAACACACACACACACAAAACCAGTTTATTAACTATAAGCACCATGATGTACATTAGACCTCCAAAACTTTATACTGAAAGTTTGTATCCTTTAACCAACATGTCCCCATTTCCCCCACCTCCCAGCTCCTGGCAAACACCATTCTATATTTCTATGGGTTTAGCTTTTGCAGATTCCACATGTTTTAAAATTTACACTGTAATATTTTTTTTTTTTTTAGTTTCTAGTTCTCTGCCAAAAGTTTTAATCCTGTCTTATTTTTTTTTAATATGTTTTATGCACAGTTATTTTAAAGTATTATCCCCTTGTAGAACTATTATAATAGTTTCTCTTGGTTTCCAGTAATATTGTCTTGTCTTTTCATGTACATTATTAGTTTTGATTGAGCATTAGACATAGCATATGAGCAATAGAAAAAATATTTTGGATCCTAGGAAGTTTCTCCATAGAGAAATACACATGTACAATTCTGGCACTCATTTGGGGATGCTGGCTATCCTATATCTACTCCATTCAATTTAGGGACTACAGATTCAAAGACTTTATTACTTCTTATGGTATCTATCTATCTATCTATCGAAAGAAATAATTATTGCATAGCCTTTTGGTATCCAAGTCCAGGTTTCCGTGGGTTCCATATAAAAATTTCTGTCCTTTTATTTCTATGTTAGCTATGGTGTTTCTGTTCCTGTTATAGCAGCAGTGGTTTCTTAATGGGACCACTTACGCATATGGTTTTGACAGATGATCCTGGCTGCAGGGCCTCCAAATCTATTCTCTTCCATAATATATGTGATTCTCAGTATCATTAGTGAATGAATTTCCTATTTATATTTGCCAGAGTTGACTTTGTGGCTTGTAATTACAAAATCTGATAGAAATCAATGAACTTAACTATCTGTCTGGGAAAGTTTCCATTTACTATCATTCATTTTCCCAAATTATTCTGGGAAATTCTTATAGTTTCCCATGTGAACTTAAAAGTCATTCTGTTCAGTTAAACCACAATTTAGGTTTCTGACCGAAAAGGTTAATTTGTGTAGGACTGGCATTTTTAATAATATGAGTTATTTCTACAAAGATGATATTTCTAATTACCTGGTCCTTTTTTTACTCCTTAATAAAGTGTGGTGATAATCCTCATATTAGACCACCTACCGTTCTTCTATTTATTTTGATTTTTTGGTTTTGATGTTATTGAGCTACGGTCTTCTATTTTTCCTCCATTTCCATTTCAAAGTATTGGTTGTTAATATAGAGTCTATAGACTTTTACATATTTATTATGCATAGTTAAGTGCCTTATCAAAGTCTGTTACTTATTCTAAAAGGTGACTGCTTGTTATATTTTAATTATGTATCTTGAGTTTTCTAGGTCTATAATCCTATGTAGGCTTCTTTTTCTCATTATTTATTTGAACAGAAATATTCAAGTAGTTGCGATTTATATGGTATTTCAGATATTTTTGGAAAATATTCATTCTCATAACTAGGTAGGCTTCTCTTCCTACTTTATTTGAAAAATATATTAAGAATGGTAGCTGAGTTTTAGAAAATTAAGTATTTTGAAATTATATTTTACTTTTCAGTATGATAATTTAATAAGTTATAATACATTAACAAGCATAACAAGCTATGTTTCTTAATGTTGAAACATCTTCATTTTTAGAATACTCCACCTGAGGATGACATATTGCTATATTTATTGAATTTGATTTGTTCAAATTTAGAAGTTTCAACTTTATATTTACAAATGAAATTATATATTTTCATATACCTTTAACATGGCTAGAATTTACAGATATGATGGGTTTAAAAATGAGTTGGGAAGCTGTCATTTTTCTGTGGCTTCTAACAGATTAAAACACATAGATGTTATTTTAGTCAAAATAATGATTAGTTACAAAAACTATGTGAGCATTGTACCTTTCTATTTTCATTAGACTTTTATCAATCTTCCCCATTTCTAATAGACTTTGTCATGTGTTCTCATGTTATATTTTTACGTAGCTGTTGGTCTTTCTTTTTTAAGAACAAAACGTCTGTCTCTAAAATTCTCCTAACAAAGTTTTACGTGTATAGCATAAATTTTGATATAGTTTAGGTTTTCACTTAATTTTTTAATGACTTATAGTTTTGTTTTTATTTTCACTTTGATTCAAGAGTGTTTTGCTCATGGTGCCGTTTGCAACCATGACAAAGCCACAAAAATTAATATTATTTTAATGATTGTTCTAGTAAGCCCACTATAAGAGGATTGGTCCCCAAGTCTCAGGCTCTTCTGGTGTAAAAGGGTGGAAACAGGAGTGAGGACAGACTTCTTTCAGTAGACTGGCAGTGCACAGACAGTGCACTCTTCCTCTGAGAACACTGGTGCAAGCAGTCTCCAGCAGCACCTCTGTTCTTTAACAGGCTTCCCAGACAACAGAACACTTTTGCTGTTCTCTCCTCTAGATAATTCAAGGCCTCAGAAACACTAATTTATTCCTGGGTTTCACATTAGGTTTATTTTTCAAGTTGTTCTAGCACAGAGTTGGGAGGAAAAAGGTGTCATGAAATGCATTCAACAAGCTATCTTCAGTGATATAATTTTTTTCCCCGAGATATTTTTGGAAACTCTGCTCATTATCACCCCTTCCACTACTGTTATCTTAATTGAAATCCTTATTAGCACTACCCTGGCGTGCTGAAATCTTTTCTCAACTGGAGTATCTCCTGCTTGTATCCCCTAAAACCAATCTGTCTTCCATATTCACAAAAAAATTTTTAAACAAATATATGAACTTTACTGCCACAACTTTCAGTGGTTCCCATTGCTTACAAGATCGCCATAAATTCCACATTGCTCAGGATGACTTATAAGACCTTTTCAAACCTGGGTAGCCTATTATCAAAAATAATCTGAAATTCCCACACTCTACTTTCTCCATGCAGTAAATCTATCTTCATCACTTTCTCGAGCTAATATACTTTTTCATAGCTCAAATAATCAAACCTTCAAATCAGTGGCTTTTTTTTTCTTTCTTGGATCACTTTTTCAGATATTACTATTCATTTATTCTAATACCAGGATCAGTTATGGCAACTGGACATTTATGCTAATAATATATTTCTGCAGCTCTCCTTTTTTAACTGGTCTGGATGATCTTTCATGTCAAGACCATGTCTCATCATTATACCAAAGAGCAGACTTTTAAAAAAATAATTTAAATAAATTATAAATATCTAATTTATCATGTCGCAACATTTTCTCAAGTTTTCAAATTTTAGTTCTCTATTTTATATTTAATTCATTATTTCTTAAGGATGGCAAAATTTAGGGGCATAAATACCATAAATTGTAGGCTAGAGTGTAAAATGGATGAAGAACTGGGATTGTCCAATGAAATAAATCTTTTTAATTAAAATTGGTCTGCAAGAAGTCCACATCAAAAATAATCAGAAGTGATTATCAACCATTTAACATGTAACTAGCACAAGGGTAAATCTGTGGCTGCCACAAAATCTAGCAAGGCCTAGTAAAAAACTTAACTAGCTCCTGGCCAAAATATTAGACTCTTATTTCCATATTGCTCCTGTTAGAAAAAAGATAAACATGTAAGTCCAGCATCTGTGTCTTGGAGTTGCCAAGAACATCTACTGAGTGACTATCCTTTTGGCTTAAATAATAAAACATATCGAAAGGGAGTGCAAAAAGAGACTACTTCAGCATTGCCAACATAAGAGGTATGGGCCAAGCCTGTATCGCACTGCAATATAATAGCCAATTAGTTGTGTAAACTGCATTTTGCCAATAAGAAGGCATCACTGTATTTGGAATCCGCAAATTTCATGCATCTCTACAGCATATTACACTTGGAGGTAAAGGTGAAAATTCCATTTTTTTGTAATTGGTTTTACTGTTAAAAAATAATTGATGACTTTGGAAGACAACTTAGACATAATGAGACAGGCAGAGCAAACCATTATGATTATCTTTAGTGTAAGTGGACCAAATAAGTGGCAACGCATTGTCATTGATCAGTGGGACTTTAGGAGGTTAGGGAGAGAATGATCTTGTGACTGTGTAAGTAAAATCTATTGCCTTTATTTGCAGGGAGAAGGAAAGGCAATCTTTTATATGGAAGAATAATTACTCCTTGTGGAATATCTAAGTACTCAGGATAAGGTAACATACAGAAGACAATAGTTTTATTTTCAAGTGGAATTATCTTCATTTATCTTATTTACTCAGGAATCATTAAGGCAAAGTGGAATCAGGGAGAAAAAGGTGGATGAGATGACATGAAGTACAGTATCTAGACTCATACATACACACAGAAAAAACAAATAATCTATTCAAAGTTTGAGCATATTTGCATTTATCTGATTAATTGTAGATGAATTCAGAAGTGAAATGGAAGAGTGATTTAGAGAAAATTTTGCATATAACCTAGTAAGAAAAATCTGTGAAACCAGGCACGTTGAAAGAATCTTATTTTTCAGGTGATGTGGGAGGTAGGATATCCAATCTATAGCTTAACTATTCCCTCAGGCCACAGTTTCCAAAGTGCTGTCCACAGAACCCAAGCTCACAGGATATTAATATACACCGTGAATAAAGTGTTCACTACTCAAATAGATTCTTAAAATATTTAGGATAGTCAAAGTTAAATAAAATTATTAGTGTAATATTTTGCAGAACCTTTAATGTGAAATTATAAAATTTCAAAGGAGACTGAGGAAGTAGAATTTCCAAATGTATTTAACCAGTAATTATCTCAATGAGCTTCTTGCAGCACTAATCTTCCATGAAACAAATTTTAGGAAACAGTCTTGACATATGTTTATCCATCTATGTTGCCAAACTGTTTTCAGCAGTTTCATATAATATTTTCTATTATTCTGTAATAATTTTTTTGTTTGTTTGTTTCTCACTGTATAAGAGCGCAAAGAGTCTAGAAAGTTAAATTTGTATCGTTTGGCTGATAGGAAAAGTTAGAATAAATACATATTTTTAAAACTATTAATACTCTTTTGCTTGGTCTGTAGCCTTCCTTCCAGTCTGTGTAAAATTAAAAACAAAAGGAAACAGTGCTTCCTATTTTCAACATTCATTTCAAAATTGACATGAAAGGTTATGTGAACTCTTTTAATGAAGTTCTGAATTTCAACCGCTGACTTCTCGTCCATCACCACACAGCCCAGAAGGCAGTTGGGTACCAGAGTTAAAGCGCTCAAAGAATACAACGGTCAACCAAGAATCTTATCTTCAAAGAAATAAAACCCTGTATCTTTCAAAATAAAGACAAAGGCATTCCCACATAAAAACAGAGAGGATGTGTTAGTTAATACCAGCTATCCCTTAAAGGAAATACTAAGTTCTTAGGCTGAAAGCAAGTGACTCCAGATGGTAACTCTAATCCATGTGAAAAAAAAAAAAAAAAGAAGAGCACAAGTAAAGGGAATTATGTAATTGTAAAATACAGTATTAATGCATGTCTTCTCCTCTTCACTGGTTAAAAAACAACTGTTTAAATAATAACGATAGTAAGTGTAGGTTTTTAAAAATCTCTCCTTTCTATTGCGCCTCACACGTCTAGGTCCACCTACCTTCTCAGGTGCCTTCCATTACCAATGATCCCTTCTGTGCGTAACCGCTTCTCATTCAGGTAATTCCATTGAATAGATGGATAAGCTCAGTCAAGTTTATCGCATTTTGAAAATCACACCGTGAAACGCCTCATGATTCCATATTCCCATTAGCTACCGCTTTGCCTTTTTCATTCACAACCGTCATTCACACAAAGTCTCGTCACTTCTCGCTTTCTCATCTCTACTCGCCTCTCAATTCGCCTGGGTCGGCCTCCGCGAACCTCACCATCATCACCACCACCACCGCCCGCTTCGTGGCGCTGCCAGCGGCGGGCCGGCGGATTCCGCTGGGGCACGCACAGCCCCGGCCATACCTCCGGGAGAGACTGAATGCGACCCAAGGCGCGGCGAGTGAGCCCACAATTCCTAGCGGCAGCCCAGTCTCGCGGGATCTGGGAGCACGGCAGCCGGCACGCAAGCCGCGTGAGGAGAAGCAGGTGGGCGCCTCACGGCGAAGGCCGCTTCTCCAGGCTCCGCATGAGGGATTTATTTGCCTGATGCCACCTACCTCGCCATTCCTGAGGCTCTCAGGTTCCTCGACACCCTATACCCAGTCGCAGTGTGCCCAGGCTCCGGCCAGGTGCGTGGGACAGTGATCCTGACCAGACGCTGGGCACAGGTGGCACCAATCGAAGCCGTAATGAGAGAGTGAATTGCCCATATGGGGCCTCCAAACTCTAGCTATCCGAGATTCCCGAGGGCCCCGGGCGGCCACGCTGATTCTGGCACAGAACGCCGGGGCCCCAGTCTGATGTCTGTGACGTTCCAGGGACGCGGCAACCTGAACGCGCCATTCTGTTCTGAGGTCCGAGAATGAGGTGTGCGGTGCCGGCAGAGGACCTGGCCGGAGCCCGCCTCGTAACACCTGGTTCTGTCAATTTGGGCCACCTTGCACCAACCGTCTACAGCCATCGTCTTCATTCTGCCCTTCCTGCAGACGTGAGTACAGTGCCCTCCAAACAACACTTTCCTCTATGTCCGTGCCAGCCACAGACCGTGTCACCCTCACCTGCTGAGGACGTCCTATGGCTAAAGAAGCGGGGCACCACAGCTTTGCCATTGCCTGGGTATACACAGATTTAGGGCCCCGAGGGAATGGCGGGACTCCATCTGCGCACCCTAGAGAAGGGCTCACTGACTCTTGGTCTGTATAGTCCACAGGGCACCTGCATTTCACTGGCACACAGCCACCTTTCAAAACAACAGCTTGATACCAGAACTATGGCTGAGTAGGCATTCTCACAAAGGCTGGGCAAGATGGCCTTCCCAGTACAAGTTGAGCCCAAGGGAAGAAACGGTCCTTACTCCAGGAGCCCAAGGTGTATTAACGAGTACACAGACTAACTGTAGCTGGACCTAAGGCACCTTAGCCTCCCCATCCTGGACACTGCTCTCCAAAAAAAGCAAGAGGCTCAGTCAAATAGTGCACTTAAGGCAGTAAGAGATTAAAAGAGGAAACAAATGCATGCAAACGCACACATGCGTGCACACATTCACACACAAATACAAAAACAAAACACAAAAACCACTCAGACACTCACACATTTTCAGGACCAGTTGTTCTTACTTTCAACTGTGATTTAAAAAAACAAACAAGGCTGTCTCTCTATGTTATTAAGTGGTATCTTCCATCATTTTTAGTTTGACACAGTATCCTCCTGCTCTATTTTCTCTATGGTCACTCCTTCACAGTATTCACTGGATCACTTTCTTCAGGGATTAATTTGCTGAAGATACAGCCCTAGTCATTCTTTTCTTCCTCCCCAGTCAGTCTTACTCCAGTCATCATGATTTCAATGCTGAAAATATACATCAGACATCATTTGAGTTCCAGAATCATATATCCACTGGCCTGATTGCCATTTTCATTTAGATGTCATGTCGAGCATTATATTATCGCCTCTCAGCTCTAAACTCACTCTTCCATGCTCTACTTTGTGATACTATAGCTGAGACTCTGAAACTACATTTCTTCTTCG
>NW_006431956.1:3402296-3407200 GCF_000325575.1 Pteropus alecto | reverse complement strand
CTGAAGGCTGAGAGAAGTGTGTCAATCACTTTCTATTTCTTTGTGTGTGTTTGCTTCTGATGGACAAACTGCTACTTGTTTGAAGTTACTCAGTGTCGCTTCTTCACTCCAGCAACACAGTTTCTTTCCTATATTCAGTAACAGTAACTGTATCCAGTTTGCATATTTTCGTACACTTGCAGAAAGAACTTCAATTCAAGGGCACCAGAACCAGCTATCAGTGCCTGCTTCTCAGAGGTGTATGTCCCTCTCACTTACTGCAGGCCAATTTAGGCACTTCCTGCTCAGAGATATGACCCAGATTTCTTAAGACTCCTCTAAAAACCTACATTTTTCTTGGCATTCCCTTTATTCCCTCAGCTAGAAGGATGGTAGTCATTCCTGCAGTTTACATCTCTGTGATCTCTTAAATTTTTTTCTTTATGCTTTCATTAGTTAATAATTTTATACCCAGTTCAACATTTTTTTTTTTATTATTAAATTCTCTTTCGAAACTACTGGTGTGCTTTTTGTCTCCTAAATGGATTTTAAATGATACAGATGCTTAAAGCCCTCCAAACTCAATTTTCTAACTCATGATCCATCCCAAAAAGCCTGACCCTCTTTCAGCATTCTTGGTCTTACAGAATAGCATCACTATTTCTACAGTTGTGCAAGCATAGATCTAGGATTCACCCCGACCTTCTTCCTCTCCCTCATCATATCCTTATATAGAGTCTGTCAGGAAGTCCTTTCAGTGTTACCTTCTAACTCTTTTGACTCCATTTTTTTTTTCTATCTCCACAGCCACCATCATATCTAAAGCTATCATCATTTCTTACTAAACCCCAACAAAATTATTCAATGCATTATCTTTGCTCTAAGAATGGAACAGAATCCTCATAATGGTTACAGGGCTCTACATAACTTTGCTCCTCCCTTCCTCTCTTTCCTTAATCAGCTCCCTTTCTTCCCATGCTGCTCTGTGCCCAACTGTAATGAACTTCTTTCAGAACTTACTGAAATTCACTATGCTCTCTCCTTCCCCAAGGCCTTTACTCTTGTTCCACTTTTATCTGGAATATTCTTTCTGTGATATCTCTTTTACTATGTCACAGTCATTCATTACTTCAGAGCTCAAGCTGAGTTTTCTTTTCTTGGAGAAGCCTTGCTTGATCCTTCATCTCAATTAGTTTCATTTGTTCTGTACTCTCTAAGAATCAGATTCCCTTCCATCATGGCACATATCTCACATACTATATTACAATCTTTGAATAATGAATTCATTTCTATCTCATGCAATATATTGTAAGCACCATGAAAATAGAATACTGCCACTGTTGCATTCCCTGAAGCATGCACCGTGGCTGCAAAGTAATAGGTTTACATTAGATATTTGTTAAATAAAAGAATATATGAATCTATGAATAAATGATGTGAAAGCAGAAGTACCTTATGGATGGAAATCTGTATATTTGAGGCAAGGAAACAGATACTGATGACTCTTTTATAGCAGGTGGACCTTGTTTATTTTATTTTGTTGATGCATTTGTTAATCTGAAAAGCAGTTTTTCTCTGAGATTTCAATGAGTAAAATGAGTAGCATTTTCAATACATCATTTATTTTTATTTAGTATGTTGTTAATACACATATTTTAGTGGTAATTATAATAGATGGCTAATCCTCTAGGGATGCTAAGTGGACAAATGTGAATGTAAAAATCTGATACTTCTAAGAAGTCTAGTCAATAACAAATATATAATCATAGCTACATCTATAGTTGAACATCTTGCCATTTCATTTACAAATGTGGAAATTGAGACCAAATATGCCATCATTCTGGAAAGCTCCCCATGGTTAAGAAGCCAGTTATCTACTGGTAAAAGTATAGTGTTGTCTACGGCCATGCCACCCTGAAGAAGTCCGATCCCATCTGATCTCGAAAGCTAAGCAGAGTTGGACCTGGTTAGTACTTGGATGGGAGACCACCTAGAAAGACTAGGTGCTGTAGGTGTAAAAAGTAAAAAATAAGGGATTGTAAACTGACAAGGTCCTTGCAATCTGTGAGGTCAACCAAGGGTCGCCTCACCTAAAAAAAATTTTTTTTTAATTTAAAAATAAAATAAAATAAAAAGTATAGTGTTTATTAGAAAAAGAAAGCAGTGTATCTAGGAGTTAATAAGGGAGATGCAATTTCAAATATATTCATATTTCTAACAAACTTTGAATATAAATTATGTTTATAAATTTTCTTGTTTTTGTTATCCAAACTGCCATGAAGTTTATACACACTCACACATACACATACATATAAAGTTATACAACATAGTGCTTGTTATCTTATTGGCTAGTATATTGAAGTTTGAGTTCAAATTTAGTAAATAATTTATTCTCTCTTGTATTTTAATGACAGTTTAAAATATTTAAAAAATGAAGTACTTTTTTATTATAGGAGAAATAAAAAGAACAAACACATTTCACAAATAAAAACAGAGGCAAGAAACTAAACTTAGTTATATTTGTTGTTTTTCATGAAGAAATATCATATACACAAAATTAACTGAGAATTAAAAAAGATATTGGATCATTAGTTTTATGCCTGATAGGCAAGTTTCAAAACATGTCTTTCCTACTGTCTGTCCCCTTTCAGTCTTTAAAGAGAGAAAGAGTGACAAAAACATGTCTTTCAGAATGGTTGGCATTAAATAGTAAAAAATCTTAGACAATCTCCATAACTCCGGTTTAAAATTTCTTGGAAATAAAACAGTATTTCCAAGAGTTATTCTGAGAATTTAAATAACATATGTACCATTTGGGGAAAATATTGAGCTATAAAATACTTTTAGTAAGATTTATTTTTTAAAGTTATTTTGCAATCTTATTGTTATATGGACTATTTAAACCAATTTTCTGACAGCTAAAGGAGTGTATTTTAATAGTCTCCCCAAAGTGGTGCATGGTAGACACATGTACTATTTTTAAAAATATTTTTGCGGGAAATCTTTGCCCCCACACCCTATCTATTAATTCTCCTGTTATCCTTAGGGAACACTTCAGATATTGTGGTAGGAGAGACAACTACATTGCTGAGTGACTAACATAGTAACATGGCCCAACCAGATTTGTATAATTCCCAAATAAGGATTGAAATAGCCCAAGCTTTTAAAAATATTTGTACCAGAATAGCTTTGGATGTCCTAGTGAAAAATGACTTGTTGAAGGATATGAGGATACTGTAGAGGAGAAGGAGAAAAATTGAACTGGGGGCATTGCAAGAGCTCCGGTTAGGTCTGAAATGGCAAGAAATGCTGTTTAAAGAGTTTTGCAAAAAGTCTTAGCACCGGTTTTGAAGGAAATGCCAAGTGGCTTTACTCCTGCAATTGAAAGACACTGTCCCTAGGCCTATTGTCATAACTTATAGTAATATTTAATTTATAAAATGATGGGAATAAATATTCTAATTATTTAATATTTATTGAATGTATACAATATACTGAACTGTTCCCCTTTCCAAATCATTTCATACTATAAGTTGAGTAGAGTGGATTCACATGAGGGGAGGAATTAGCTTTCAAGTTTTGGTATTTTTGTTATGCTATCCCAAACTAAGATAGCTATTTTAACATGATACCACAGAGCGAGTGGATTAAACAACATACATTTATTTTCTTACGGTTTTGAAAGCTGAAAGTTCTAGATCAAGGTGTCAGTAGGTTTGATTTCTCCTAAGGCCTTTCTCCATGGTTTGCAGGAGACCATCTTCTTGTTACCTCTTCACAGGGTGTTTCCTCTGTGTGCGTGCATTCCTGGTATTTGTATGTCCTAATCTCTTCTTATTAGGACATCAGTCACATTCATTAGGGCCTATCCAAACAGCCTCATTTTAACTATCTTATCTTTAAATACCCTATCTCCAAATACAGTCACATTCTGAGGTGCTGAGGGTTAGATTTCAGGGGACACAATTCAGTTCATAACAGTGTGCACATACACTCCTAATTTGTTTAAGCCAATGTTATGTAAGATTTTTGTTCTTAGCAATCAAGTATAATTACTAATAAAAAGAGTACATTTAGCCATATTATTTATAGGTGTATAGGTTACTCCCAGAAACTTTAAACAGTAATATAAAAAGGCTTTTTGTTGGGGATTAAACTATTTGTGTTATAAACCCTTCTGTTCTATTTATTTAAAATTGTGTGCATGTATTATGCTGATTAAAAATAGTAAATTAAAAAATATTGCTCAGAATTATCAGTAAACTTGGTAGAACTGCGATGCTATGTACAACAGTTTATTTTTAAGAAACGCAGTTGGGTAAACATGTTGTCAAATGGTCTCAGTTCTTTTTTATGGTCAGCATAGCTTTTTTAGTACCTTAAAGAAAAAGCAAATACGTGTAACCTCAATGTCTGACTCTATATAGTGCTGAATATAGTGCTAAAGAGTAGAAAAAATAGTCTGTCAAGGGCTGGCTTGTACAACAAATCCAAACTGTGCAAATAATGTAAACAATTTATCAGTGGTAATGTTAAAAACAAAAATATATAATTATTATATTTGAAAATAGTATAATTTTTTTCTACCAACAATTGATTAATCTAAAAATTATCTAGTGATCATAAGATGGTCTATATCTCCTTTTATGTTTTTAATTTCACTACCACTGATACTATATATCATCTCTTATTTTTAATTTAATTGACTTCTTGATTGAATTTGATATAATGTTTTCTATTTTTTCTTTAGTAATCAGAAATTGAATTAATTATATTATTTTTATATTTTATACATTAGGTTTTTTTAACTTTCATTTTTATATTGTTTTCCCTTTGTACTATATTTTAGATTGGATAAAGTGTCCTTGATAAAACATTTGTGTTACTACCAAAAAATACACTCAACCCTTTCCCTTCACTCTTTC
>NW_006431956.1:3398878-3402229 GCF_000325575.1 Pteropus alecto | reverse complement strand
ATTCATGAGTTAAAGAGACAATTTTTTAAATTCCTTATTATAGAAATAGCGCCCATAGTAACAAATGTGACATTAGCCCTTGTAACTTCTGTAATTGGTTGCTTCCCTTGGTTTTCACATGTAGTCTTCATTTCTTTACCATTTCTACAGATAAACAAACTGTGATTCAGAGATATTGAGGAGTTTTCAGTGACATAATTTGTGGTTAATAGAATCCAGAATCAGAATCAGAGGTTTTGGTTTCCAAATACAAAGATAAATAGCACTTACCATCAAGGAACTTGCAGTATAGTGAGGGAGATGGGGAAGTATAATAGATTATGGTAATTGAAAAATGTGCTGAGAATGGACAAAGAGCAGGTGATTTTAATTTATTTGGTAGGCGAGAGAAGGACTAGCAACAGAAAAATTTGCTAAAGTATGGGGTCGGTGGCAGGGAAATAATAATTCAAGTTAGAGACACAAATATGAACAAAAGCTCAAAGGTTCATAAGTAAATACCATCTTTGAACTGAAGCAAATAATTTGGTGCAGCCAAAACACTGTGGAGAGTAGCAGGGAGTAGAAGCTGGTAAGGTTAGAGTAACTGGCTGAAATTCTGTCACAAGGAGTAATAAATGCTATACTAAGGTAACTGAACTTTTCACTTAAGCAAAGAATAGCTTATGGAGTTTTTTTGAAAATAAGGATGACTTGATTTGATCTGAAATTACAGAAATAAATGTAGATAAGAGATAAGAGAAAAATTTAATGAAAGAGACCAGTTAATAGAATATACAAAGACTCATAGTATATGACATGAAGTCATAAAAGTGAACATTGGCTAGGGGAAATGGAGGAGACTGGAAACATTTTAGAGATTGAATTGGCAGGACTTTTTGATTAACCAAGAGAGTGAAGAGAGATATATATGATCCATGGTAAAGACATTCACTGATATCAGGTATTTAATGGTGATCAGCTATTGAATATGTTGAGTTTGAATGGTCTCATAACCTTTAGGCTGCAAAGTCCAGTAGGTAGGTGAAAGTTGCAGAAGACTGTTGAGCTTTAGGACTGACTATTTTAATTAAAATTTCAAACTCTTTAAAGCTCCTGGCCATATTTTTCTCTATTACGATATGTTTCATTCATTCTAAGGAATGTTTTTTCACACTTGAATACCTCTGAAATTGGATGTGACAGCCTGGGAGTCTTCTAATTTCATTGTTCAATGGAAACAAAACAGTGATGCATCTCACAGTCAATGGCATCTTATATTTAATGAAACATGCCATATACTTTATTTGTTATTCCCTTCACTAGAATAAAAACTTCACGAGGACAGGTTACGTGTTTTTCTTTTCCCATTTTGTTCAGTTCTGTATCCTCACTGCCCTGAAAAGTGTCTGGTACATAGTAGGTGCACAACAAATATACGTTGAGTGAATGAATGACTCAAAATATGTCCATCTATTGAATTTGGGAAAGTGATGTTTTTGTCAAAGGAGATATTAAGTAAATGTAGGAAAATGGAAAGAACTGAATGCTGATAACTTGTGACAAAGTTCAGGAATTAGGACGTATGAAGCACTTGCTATATAGTGTAGATCTGTATGGGAAGCGAGAGAAAACTACATTTCAGGGAAGTAGCATGAAGAAGCATGTACTTAGGTAAGGGCTGTGATATGTATCATACCTCAATCATTTAGAATTCAATTTAGAAGCCATAAGCAACAGTTTAGGAATGGTTTTTCTGTTGTTTAAGAGAGACATATGAGACAGATTTTAGCCTAGACTTAAGGAAGTTATCCTAATCATAAATTTGTGTGAATTATAGCAGACCAGATAGTAATTTTAATTCTGCTTATACCCAACCTAAAGCTATTAAACACATTTAAAAGCTACATACACATGCATTAATACATATAAGAACAAGCTCTACTCAAATAATTGAAAGTCTTTCTCAAGAGAAAAGCACTTCATGCTACTGCAGGGGAACATTTTGTCTCAAAAAGGGAAAACTATCCCACTAACTAATGCTGATCATCATCGTCAAGAACTGACTAAAAATTATAAAATGTTTAAACAGGCTGAATAGTACTTTTAGTGCATGGCATAGGACTCTTTGCAGTCTCTTTCACTGTAATATGTTTCTCTAATGCAAAATAGGATGGTCAATGGTAAATTTCCCCTTACATGTGAGGGGCCTCATTGTAATTTGGAAGTTGTGTTGGTTCACCTATGATTCTTCCAAGGATGTTAATGGTTTTCACCTGCTAGTAGTGCAGAGTAAACTGAAGCAACCAGTAAACTCATCAGTCACAGAAGAATAAAATGTTGTTCAAGTCATCCATTTTCCTCTTGATCCTTCTCAGCTATCCACGGCTTTGTGCTCGGTCCTTGAAGAGCTCATTGCACAGTTCTTTATACATTTTTCGCTTGTCTCCATTACTTGGCAGCCTAGCCTTTCTTAAGGTTCGAGCAGTCTGTCTCTATCTGTCTCTAACTCATTTTTTCCAACACTATTTTAATGCATGCTTTTGTAGAAAAGCAGGGTTTGGGGGGAACACATACATCACATTATCATTGCATTGGATAGGAGGTTGGAGAGAGACAGACTCTAAAGCTCTCTCAAACTTCTAAAGAAGTGCCTGTCTAACCAGATTGAATGTACATTAATTCATAAAGACCAAAGAAATCTGGGATAACTGATATTTGTTTTTTGTTTGCTAAAATCTGAAAGATAATTTTAATATTTAAGTATAAACCAATTTAAAATTTGATAAATTTTATTATTAAGACCATTTATAAATGAATCTATCAGCTTCCTTTAAAAAATAAACTTTACCAAACACTTTAGGCTCATTTCTGTGATTTTAGGCTGTCAGACAGCTGTTAGTACTTCTAGAAATTGTACCAAATATATGAGTTGTCCGATAAGACATTAAAAACAGCCCTGATAATTCTTTGTGAGTTTACTGAGGGAATGCTGTGAAAAGAAAAACTACATACTTCAACTTTAAGGATCTATTTGTTTGCTCCAGTATTAGTGCATTTTAAGTCCTTCTAATGATGCTGGCTTATACAAATTCATCAGTCTGAAGACTTTGCCTTTCTGTGTGATATTACCATTATGAGAAAAAATGCAAGTTAACTGCAAGTCAAATTCTCCAGACTAGCATCCAGGTACTACTTTACTAGTAGACTATAACAGTTAATCTGTTTTGTGAGCCATGAGCCAGGAGAATTACTCATCTGGTGCTATTGCAAATGCTGACAGCTTGTAGTACTTCTTTATAGATTGGAAGAATTACTTGTATTTCTTCAGGACATGCTTGTTTTTCTATCTTAGAACAACATGGTGAATCT
>NW_006431956.1:3356876-3398822 GCF_000325575.1 Pteropus alecto | reverse complement strand
CAGGAATATTTTCCTATTTATAATAAATATTGCTGCCTGTTGGGACATAATTACATTATTAAACAACAACAAAAAAATACTATAAAAAAAATAGTAAATCGCCATTTGGTATAGTGGAAAGAAATGGGATTAAGAGTTGGAATCTGTTTCTAGCTCCAACTTTCCCACTTATTGACTCAGTTCATTCTCTTTATCTCTCTGGACTTCTATGTGTTTATTTGTAAAAGTAGGGGAAACTAGATTAGCAATTCTTAAGTGGGTAGTATCAAAGTCAGCTGTGCAGCCATCAAACATCAGATGAGTAGGTCCTCTTCTGAACTTTAGAGTCAGAGTTTCTAGTGGTGGGGCCTAGTCTTAGTAGTTTTTATAAAGTGTTGTGGGTTCTGGTCATGTACAGTGTTGTGGGTTCTGCTAGGAAGTTTAATTATTTTCAAAGGACTTTTCTAGCATTATCTTCTTATGATTCTACATATGGCATATTAGCATTAATATAATAATTAAGATATCAAGTGGATTTAACAATGAACAGATATCACAGGATTTTAAAATCCAGTTATATATCAATTATATATCACCAATTTTAAAGTTAGTGCATACGACATATACCTCTCAACCAGATCAAAGATATAGAAGGAAATTAGAGTTTGGGAAGGGAAGAAAATTTGTGGGGAAAAAAAAGGTTATTTTAGAGAGAGCAGCTGTACAAGTGACATTCCCTTTCCTCTCATGGGGAAACAATGAGCTGAGCTCCTTAACTAAGAAAGAATAGGCTTCAGCAAGATCTCCTGCTCAGAGTCACCATGGTCTGAGGTATGAGGGCAGGAAACAGGTGTGCTATGGTGATGAGATCACCATCAGTATGTTCTACATGTTGGCATCAGCTTGCATTTCAGAGCGAAGAGTGCATCATCATCAGTAGGGAGAGACAGACATTTCAGAAGTTCACTTGAGTACTCCATGGCTTTCAGCAGCAGGATTCTATTTGGAGGGGTCTTTGGAGAACTTGAGTGGAGAGTAGCCAGCCTGGCGAACAGAAAGTCTAGCTACTGTGTGAGAATTATAGGTGAGAGCACCCCATGACAGGAAAATATGTCAGGCCCTGAAAACAGAAAGTTACTAGGTCAAATAAAAACAGCCTTCTCTTATGCTCTTCCAGCCTGGACCCTAAGCAAAGGCTGATGGAGTAGCTCTCTCACTAAGGAGGAAGTTATCTCAGAAAAGGAGCAAAAGCCCAGTATGCCTGCTTTCTCAGCTCAGACAATTATCCAGTACTGCTTCAGCCTGGGGATGGAGGATGGCCCTAGTATGGGACCACTGCAAGAGCACAGATGGAGGCCTATGTGCTATAGGTCAGATGTCAAAAGTTATACATCAAGTTAACTGTGAAGTAAAAACTGTTCTCTCGTACTACTTTGACAAATTGCTCATAATGACATTATAGAACAAATATATTTAAATTTATGATTTATTTTCCTAGAAGTGGGACAATATCAAAGATGATAGAAATAGGTACTAGTGTCTATGATTCAGTTTCTGGACCAGCAGTGTTAAGATGAGTAATAAAAAAAAATCCATAAATTATTATATTTTTTGTAAACTGTATTTTATTACTTTTATTTCAGCAAAATCACTAATTATCATTTCACATTTTTAATATAAAATGGTCTATTGACAGTAATGTCCAATTAGACAACTTTTCCTGAGTTAATGTAGATTTTTTGTTTGTAAATTATTACTTTAACTTTGTAAATTATTACTTTAATTATATATCTTGACTGATTTTAGCAACTTCACGTATAAAAAATATTAAAGTATTACCAAGGAGATAAAAGACCTGTTCTCAGAAAAGAAATTGAAGAAGATATAAATAAATGGAACCATATACTGTGCTCATCAGTTGGTAGAATTAACATCATTAAAATAGCCATACTATCCAAAGCATCAATGCAATCCCTGTCAAAATACCAATGGCATTTTGCAAAGAGCTAGAACAAATAATTCTAAAATTTATGTGAAACCATAAAAGATCCCACAATCTGGAGAAAGAAGAACAAAATTGGAGGTATCACATTACCTGGTAACAAACTATAGTACAAGGCTGCAGTCATCAAAACAGCATGGTACTGGCATAAAAACAGATACATTGATCAATGGAAAAGACTAAAGAGTCCAGAAATAAATCTATGCCTCAGTGCTCACTTAATGTATGACAAAGGAAACAAGAATATACAGTGGGATAAAGACAGTCTCTTCAATAAATGATGTTGGGAAAACTGGACAGATACATGCAAAAAAAAAAAAAATGAAACTGGACCACCTTCTTACATTGTATGCAAGAATAGACTCAAAATGGATTAAAGACTTAAATGTAAGACCCCAAACAATAAAACTTTGAAAAGAAAATATAGGCAGTAATCTCTGATATTGCTACCAGTAATTTCTTTCCATACATCTCCTCAGTCAAGGGAAACAAAAGAAAAACTAAACAAATGGGACTATATCAAACTAAAAAGTTTTTGCACAGCAAAGGAAACCATCTACAAAACAAAAAGACAACCTACTGAATGGGAGAAGATATTTGCTTATGATACATCTGATAAGAGGTTAATATCTAAAAATGTATAAAGAACTCCTACAACTCAAGAACAAACAAACAAAAAGAATTAAAAAGTGGGCAGAAGGCCTGAATAGATATTTCCCCAAAGAGGAAATACAGATGGCCAATAGATATGTGGAAATATGCTCAAAGTCACTAGTCATCAGAGAAATACAAATTAAAACCACAACGAGATATCACCTCACAACTATCAGAATGACTGTCATCAATAAATCAAAGAACAAGTGTTGGTGACTATGTGGAGAAAAGAGAACCCTCATAGAGTCCTCAAAAAATTAAAAATACACTTCTGGATATTTATCTAAAGAAAACCAAAACAATAATTCACAAAAAATCGGTTCATCCCTATGTTCGTGGCAGCACTATTTACAATAGCTAAGATATGGAAGCAAACTAAATGCCCATCAACAGATGATTGAATAAAGCAGTTATGGTTCATATATACAATGGAATATACTTAACCATTAAAAAAAATAAAATCCTACCATTCTCAATGACATGGATGGACCTAGAAGTTATTATGCTGAGTGAAATGACAGACAGAGAAAGATAAATACTGTATGATTTCACTTATATGTGGAATCTAAGGTACAAAAAGAACAAACTAATCAAAAACACTCACAAATATAGAGGACAGTCTGATGATGGCCAGAGGGGAGGGGGTTTGGGGAGCTAGGAGAAAGCGGTGAAGGGTTAAAGAAGTACGAATTAGTGGTTGATAAATGGTCATGGGGATGGGGAGCATGGCATAAGTAATGCAGTCAGCAGTAATATAATGGCTAGGTGGAGAGCCAGAGGAGAGCAATTGGGGATCATTTCATAAACTATATAAATGTCTAACCAATGTACGGTACACTTGAGACTAATAAAAATTTTTTTAAAGTGTATATTCACAGGTAAATAAAAGGATTCTTTCTAAAAATTAAATTTGCTAATATATTTCTTATGACTGAAAAAATTATTAAAGCATTATTTTATAAGAAATATGTCATGTTCAAATACTGTGTTAGATGTAATAAGTATGAAATATAAAATATTTTAAGTATTTTAATATATTCTATAAATTATCAGTTTTTATCCTCCCAAAGTAATATCTAGATGTGTACAAAATTATGAAAGATTGGTATCACATTTCAAGAATGCTTGGTCCATCTATATCTATCATTTTTCTATGTATCTTTCTATCAAGGCATTTTAGATTATTTTGAACTGTTTATCATTGCAAAGTATTTTTCAGTCACCATGTATAACTAATTGTTGCAAATGCCGCTTTAATTTATGAATAGTTCCTGAACCATCACTTGGACCATAAAGTCTAGAATATGGACATTTATAACTTCTCGAAAATGGGACCTCATCATGCAAAAATCTATTGTGTTAATATTTTCTTAAGAAAGACTTGACCAATTGATTGTTTTTTCTCTTAATGTTAAAGAGTTAAATGGCTACCTACAATCAGTTTCTCTTCCATTTTCAGGGCCGCAATAGGCTGGGAGGAAGAGAAGGCAGATGACCCAAATAAAATCTCTAGTAAACGTGTTAATAACAGTTATCTGTCCAACAAACTAATAGCATTTGCTAGCAGGAGAGCCCTTGTCTATGAAATACTTCTAGCAGGATGTACCTCATCTATATCATTAGTTCATTTACTCAAGCATTTCTGTTGCTTAGATATTCCAACAATCCCATTTAGTGTCAGCAGTACCACCGCTTTAAATCTTCATGGCATTTAGACACAGCTTTCTTTTGTTTCGAGGACATAGGACAAGAGAGTTGAGTAAGTGTTTCACTGTGGCTTGAATGTTAATCACAAGAGTGGATGTTTAGGATTATGGATCATACTTGCCAGCCCTGAGTGCCAGGCTTCAAGTCACAAGCCCCCTCCCCCGTATATTCTTTAATAAAGGTTTTAGTATATTTTTGTGATATGTGAAGCATGAGATCCAGGACAGGGTTCTCTTTTGCCTGGATCCAAAAGTGGAACTGGGACAGGAGAAGAGGCATCTTAACTTTGAACGAAGATCAAGATGTTTATTAATGCCTTGATTGGTATTATTTTAATTAGTAGATTGGGCTATATTTTGTGACAGAATTGCTTTGCTATATGATGTCTGTTTAATAGCAAACAAAAACTAAGGATTTCGATCAGTTTTGCAAAAGAAGTTATCACAGTCTAAATTTAAAAGTAGTGGGAGAAAAAGATAATAAAGTTGTGTTCATCATTTTCTACAGGTTATACGCTCAACATATCAGTTATAAAGACATAATATTTTCCCATTATAAGTTTATTATGTAAGATAAGGGAGCATTCATTGACGGGTGAACCATCAATCCAAAGACCAATTGCCTTTGAAAGTGCAGTGCTTGGTAGTTCTTAGCAGTAGTCCCACATCCAGGAAGTCCTTATGTTACCGGCAGAATAATGTTTAAGAACGTTTTAAGATTTTGCGGGAATGCCGCTTTAATTTATGAATAGTTCCTGAACCATCACTTGGACCATAAAGTCTAGAATATGGACATTTATAACTTCTCGAAAATGGGACCTCATCATGCAAAAATCTATTGTGTTAATATTTTCTTAAGAAAGACTTGACCAATTGATTGTTTTTTCTCTTAATGTTAAAGAGTTAAATGGCTACCTACAATCAGTTTCTCTTCCATTTTCAGGGCCGCAATAGGCTGGGAGGAAGAGAAGGCAGATGACCCAAATAAAATCTCTAGTAAACGTGTTAATAACAGTTATCTGTCCAACAAACTAATAGCATTTGCTAGCAGGAGAGCCCTTGTCTATGAAATACTTCTAGCAGGATGTACCTCATCTATATCATTAGTTCATTTACTCAAGCATTTCTGTTGCTTAGATATTCCAACAATCCCATTTAGTGTCAGCAGTACCACCGCTTTAAATCTTCATGGCATTTAGACACAGCTTTCTTTTGTTTCGAGGACATAGGACAAGAGAGTTGAGTAAGTGTTTCACTGTGGCTTGAATGTTAATCACAAGAGTGGATGTTTAGGATTATGGATCATACTTGCCAGCCCTGAGTGCCAGGCTTCAAGTCACAAGCCCCCTCCCCCGTATATTCTTTAATAAAGGTTTTAGTATATTTTTGTGATATGTGAAGCATGAGATCCAGGACAGGGTTCTCTTTTGCCTGGATCCAAAAGTGGAACTGGGACAGGAGAAGAGGCATCTTAACTTTGAACGAAGATCAAGATGTTTATTAATGCCTTGATTGGTATTATTTTAATTAGTAGATTGGGCTATATTTTGTGACAATTGCTTTGCTATATGATGTCTGTTTAATAGCAAACAAAAACTAAGGATTTCGATCAGTTTTGCAAAAGAAGTTATCACAGTCTAAATTTAAAAGTAGTGGGAGAAAAAGATAATAAAGTTGTATTCATCATTTTCTACAGGTTATACGTTCAACATATCAGTTATAAAGACATAATATTTTCCCATTATAAGTTTATTATGTAAGATAAGGGAGCATTCATTGACGGGTGAACCATCAATCCAAAGACCAATTGCCTTTGAAAGTGCAGTGCTTGGTAGTTCTTAGCAGTAGTCCCACATCCAGGAAGTCCTTATGTTACCGGCAGAATAATGTTTAAGAACGTTTTAAGATTTTGCGGGGTGTGTGTGTGTGTGTGTGTGTGTGTATAAACTTAGATATATGTCTCAGATCCTTATCTTAGGGAAATAGCTTACTGAACCTGGTAACTATCTTGTGAAGGTTTAATATCAAATAATCACGTGAGAAATAAATGGACAAACCGAATTAGAGTTCTGTATGTACTGAAGGCTAACGATGTGCCCACCATTGTTCTAGCAGTTTGAGATACATCAGCGAACAATACAAAGACCCTACACTCATAAACCTTGTATTGTAATAAAAATAAAAGAAACGGAAAAGATGTTCTTAAAACTAATCGTTTTATCCCCCAATAAAACTTTCTCATGTCTCAGCTGGTTATATAACCTGCAAAAACTAAAATTTCACAAATGTGAATCTGTAACTCAGCATTTCAATACTCCTTGTCCTTTTGAGATATTATACACAGTTATTTATCTGGAAACCTCTGAAGTTGCCTTTCAGAATTTCATACACAGAGGATATCATGATTTCCACAGCAAAACAATAGTTTTAAAAACTTATATCATCTTAAAATAATGTTATATTTATATTTCAGTTCTAAAATGCAAACCACAAACTTTTTTTGCCTTAGTAAAAGAAAGAATGTTTTGAGGCAAATAATCATGGTAAGTAAATCCGAAGCCAGAAATAAACTCATGCTAGTGTGAAATCTGACGTCCTAATGGAAATTAAATGAGAATCCTATTTTCTTCTCCTTATATTCAATGCAATAAGATTTGTCCAAATATATCAGGTGAGAAGTGTCCTACAATAGATAATTGGCTAAAGAAGCTGTGGTACATATATACAATGGAATATTACTCAGCCATAAGAAGAGATGAAATACTGCCATTTGCGACAACATGGATGGATCTCAAGATAATCATGCTGAGCAAAATAAGCCAGACAGAAAAAGTTGAAAATCACGTGATATCACTTATATGTAGGATATAAACCTAAAAGCAACAGATGTGTGGGACAAACAGAGACTCATGGACATGGACTATAGGCTAGTGGTTACTGGTGGGGTGGGGGATGAAGGGGGAGGTAGACAGGGGAAAGGGGGTCAAATACAGGGTTTAGGGGGAGGGCGAAGTGGGTAAAGGGGATCAAATATATGGTAGCTGAAGGAAACTGGACTTTGGGTGGTAAACACACAAAAGAATATACAGATGTCAAATGATAATGTACACCTGAAATTATATAATTATATTAACCAGTGTTACCCCAATAAACTTAATTAGAAATTTTAAAAAACGATATAAAAAATTGTAAAAAAAAAATTTGATATTGAAAAAATAAATAAAAATTTAATGAAAAATATGTAAGGTGAAATTTATATAAGCGTTGTTTTATGGATGCTTTGTTTTTTAACCTTTCCAATGCCTTGGAATTAGATGTATTTAAATATTGCAATAGAGCTTAGATAAGATATATCCAACATCCCTTTTGCTGTCTTACAAATGATTAAGGAGTGAGCCTGCTGAAATGGAAAATAGCCAGTGAATTTCTGGCCAGGGGGAAGTCATAGCAGCTGGTGAACAAACTTCATTCAGGGGCCCAGCTGGACTTTGGGAGATATAGAAAAACTTTCTCAGGTGTGATGGTGGCATGCCTTTCCTGGAGGCCTTTAAAAATCAGATGGACACTCTCTGAGTTAGAAAGGCTGTTCTTCTGTCTGATAAATAGAATTTCTGCTAGTCATTGAAATCTGTTGAGAATCTTATATGTGCCAGCTGATGGAGACACCAGATGAAAACAGAAATGACTGCTGCTCTCCTGGGTCCCGAAGTGCTTATAATTCTCTGAAATAAATACTCAATAATGAATCGGCCTTAGGTGATAAGGACACCCTTCAGTCAGACATTGCTCTTCATGTCACCAAGTAGTGAAGTGCTGAGTGTAGTTTGCTGTCTTTTGTTTTCTTCTCTGAGTTGCCTAAATCAAATTTCTGAAGTAATGAAGCTTGTTAATATATGCAGAACCCTTTAAGAAAACCATTTTAATGTAGACTTGGTTCTCAGTTAACAGTATTGTAGGAGAAGTTTTACTCCATTAAGTTGCAAATCCTGAACTATTATAAATCTTTCTGTTGAAGGAATATGCCTAGGGTTTTGCATATCTTTTGGGGGGGCAAAAAGAGATTTGCTACACAGTGTTAAATGAACCTCACAGGGAACCAATGGAACAGCAAATATTTTTCCTGCAGGGAGAATGCAATCCTGCTCTCCTGCTCTGTTCCCACAGTGGATATTTTTTGCTTTGTTATGTTTAAAGAACCATATTTTTAAGAGCAACAAAAATTGGAACCAGAGTAGAGAACCAGGATATGTAGTCATTAACTTCACTTCTATTTGGGGAGAAAGGTCAATTTTCAGATGATCTCAACCACTCACCCTCTCATGAAGGCTTAGGAATACCCAGGACATCGATTAGGAATTACATTGAAACATTAAATCATTGGAGTCAGTACCACCTTGCTGTATATCGTTTCATACATTAAAGTACAATTGAGGTAACCTAGATTTCTTTAGTTTCCAGCTGCCTGACAGAACCCAATGTATTTACTCTCTGGGATAAGATAAAAAATCATCCCAGTTTTCAAGTTATTGCTAAATATAGTTTTAAAATATAATATGTGACCATTTTTTAATATAACCAGGTATCCAAGAAGACAAACAACATGAACAAATAACAAAAACAATACACAGTTCGAATAGATCTTTCAGAGTTCCAGACATTGAAATGATATAGACTCAGATTTTAAATTATCTTTACAATGTTCAAAGGATAGAAGACAGGGCTTAATATTTTTTCAGAGAAAAATTAGAAATTGTAAAAAAATTAAAACTGGAAATGAAAATAGAATAATTAAAATATAAGTGGATAAGTATAAACAGATTAGAAAATGTCAAAGAGAAAAGGTAGGTCAGAAGAAAATAATCAGAATAAAACATGAAAGGGCAAAAAAGTGGAATATACAATAGAATTAGATATAAAGAGGATATAGTAAGGCTCTCTAAGATTTATATAATTTAAATTCTAACAAAAAAAATGAAGAAAAAATGGGATAAAAGTAATATTTACCAAGAATGAAGAATATCAACTCTCCAAAACTGATGACTGTGTTACAAATTTAAGATATCCTATCATCTCCAAAGTTACAAAAGAAAGGAAGCAAGGGGAGAAGTAGGGAGGGAGAGAAGAAGAAGAGCAAAGTTTTCAACTAACCATATCATAGTAAAAATGCCCAAAGGTAAAACAAGGAAAATATCTTAAAAGCCAGAGAAAGATTACTTTCAAATGAGAAGAATTCCAGTTAACAGTTGACTTCTCAACAGGCAATGAAAGACATAGACAGTGAACATAAAGCAAATAACAAAGTATAATTCTCAGTAATTCCTACAAGAATGAAAATGAAATAAATTTTTAGACAAAAATTAGAGAACTCATAACTAGTAGACATGCAGTAAAGGTAATGCAGAAAGGGTTTTTAAGTACAGAAAAAAATGGATCCACATAGCAATTCAGAGATGCAAGATGGAATAAAGGGCAAAAAAAAATGGTATGTATGTGTGTAAATATAAATAAATATGACTGAAAAATACTAATTTCTTTTTGGTACTTAAAATATAGGACTACAAAAGTGTAAAATCAGAAAGTGGGGATCAGGGTGGTGGTAAATGGAGTTAGTGTTCTAAATTATTACATTTTCTAGGGATAGGATAAATTACAGATTAAATTCTAGTAAGTAATGAATGCATGTTATAATCTAGGTAACCAATAATATGGTTAATATGTGTAATTTCTAAGTATGTAGAGAAATAAATTATACGGAAGACCAGAAACAAGAGAAAACATAGAACCAATAAGATAGATCAAGATCAAACAAGAAAAGAGAAAGTTTAAGTATAATATGCCAATAATTATATAAAAAGTAAAGGGGATATATGCCCCAGATGAAAGATAAAAACCATCAGAATGATTTTTTAAAGCCAACTCTGTGGTATTTGCAAGTTATATACGTAAAAGTAAAGAATACATAAAGTTGAATATTAAAAAATGGGAAAAGATATCATGCAAATAAGAACCAAAATTAAACTGCAAGTATATTCAAATGTTTAAGGAAAAAATAATCTAATACTACTATACGAACTGTTTTAGAAAGTAGAAAATAAGGAATATTACACAACTCATAAAGTAATACAAGCCTATCTTCTATATTAACCTACACTCAAAAATCCTAAGCAAATATCAAATTGATTTTGGCAATATAAATGAAATAATGTGGTAGTTTGCAAAAATAATCGCAGTATTTGGCAACAATTCCCATCAAAAAGCAGAGCCTCTTTTCCCACCCAATGAAACTTTGTTCACCATGTAACTTGCTTTGGCCATTGAGACATTGACAAATATAATGCAAGTGGAAGCTTAAAATGAAATAGAGTTTTAGACAAAAATTGCATTGCATCTTTAGCATTGCATCTTGCTACTCTTGCAAACCTGCAGCTATGTGAACAAACTTGTGTTCGCCTATTGGATGATGAATTACAAATAGCCAAGTCACCTCCATTGTCCCAATTGAAAGCCAGTCAGTTGTCAGATATGGGAAGTCATTCAGGAAGCTATAGTCTGAGACAATAAAAAACTACCTGCAGACACATGGGAGCCTAGGTCAAATCGGCCAAACCCATCCCATATTAGAACAACTCAGAAAATTTGTAACTTAAATAAATGTCTGTTTTAAGCCACTATTGTTAACTGTTACAGGAGTTATCTCTGACCAGGTTGGTTTTATGGAATGGTGGAATCTAGGATTTTCTGCGTATAGGAACGTATCATCTGTAATCAAAGACAAGTTTACATACATATTCCTTTCTGATTTGGATTGCTTTTATTTGTTTCATTACATGACTGCCTAGGACTTTCCCAGACTGTTGGTAGTAGTGGTGAGAGTGAACATCCTTATCTTGTTCTTGATCTTAGAGGAAAACTTTTCAGGCTTTCACCAGTAAGCCTGATGTTAGCTGTGGACTTGTCATATATCACCTTTATTGTATTGAGTTACGTTCCTCCTATATCAAATGTTAAGTGTATTTTTTTTATAATGAAAGGGTGTTATATTTGTTAAATGCTTTTTCTGCACCTATTGTGATGACTATAGATTCTTTCATTTTTATCTTTCATTTAGATTTCATACACATTTATTGATTTGTATATATTGAACCATCTTTGCATCACAGGGACAAATACCACTTCATCGGGGTGTATGATTCTTTTAATATGCTGTTGAATTTAGTTTGCTAAGATTTTGTTGAGAATTTTTACATATATATTCATCAGAGATATTGGTGTGTAGTTTTCTTATAGGGTCCTCATCTGGCTTTGATATCAGTGTAATGCTGGCTTCAGAAAATGAGTATGAGAATGTATCTAGTCTCCCATTTCTTTGGAAAATTTTGAGAAGGATTAGCATTAATTTAATTTTTTTTAAAATGGTCAGTCAAATCTACCAGGAAAACCATCTGGTCCTAGGCTTTTCTTTGCTGGGAGATTTTCGATTACTGAGAAAATCTTTTATTATTGGTCTGTTCAGATTTTCTTCCCTCATGATTCAATCTAGGCAGGTTGTATGTTTGCTAAGAATTCATCCATTTCTTTTAAATTGTTCAATTTGTTGACATATAATTGTTCATAGTTTATTCTTATGATCCTTTGTATTTCTGTGAAATCGTATGTAATGTCTCCTCTTTAATTTCAGATTTTATTTGTTTCTTCTTTTTTCCTTAGTCTAGATAAAGATTTGTCCACTTTACTTTTTTCAAAAGAGCAGCTCTTAATTTCATTAATCTTTGTTGTTTTTCTGGTCCCTAATTTAGTTTTACTCTGCTCTTTGCTATTTCTTTTTCCTTCTACCTTTGAGCTTAGTGTCTTCTTTTTTTTTCTAGTTTTTGATAAGTAAAGTTAGTTTGTTTATTTGCAGTCTTTGATTTTTACTTAACAATGGCATTTATTGCTATACACTATCCTCTTAGAACTATAGTTGCTGTATTCCATAAGTTTTAGTATGTCATGCTTTCATTTTTATTAGCTTCAAGGTTTTTAAAATTTTTTCCTTCAATTTCTTCTTTAACCTATTGGTTTTTTAGGAATGTGTTGTTTAATTCCAACATATTTGTGAACTTTCCAGTTTTTCTCCTGCTATTAATTTCCATTTTCATATCATTATGGTTAGAAAAGTTACTTGGTATGATATTAATGTCTTCTTAAGTTTACTGGGATTTATTGTGTGACCTATCATATAATCTATCCTAGAGAATGTTTCATGTGTGCTTGAGAAGAGTCTGTATTCCGCTTTTGGACGGATACACAACAACTTTTTAGTTTTCTGGGTCAAATTAACCACATCCTGACCTGACATAGGGATTAACTCACATTATTTAGAGATACCATATTTAGAGTTCAAAATGGGAACTGTTTGGAACTTTTGGATTATCTCTATTAGAGTGAGAGTGAATGTGTTCAGATTATGTAAGGTCGAGTAAACCAAGTATTGGCAGAAATCAAGGATGGTCTCTGGAAAACTGGACTACTCTCATCCAATACACAGTTTACCTCCTTTTAGGAGGGTTTTATTTTCCTTGCCCTTTGAAGTCATGCAAGGCTATGTGACAGTTTGGTCAATGAAATCAGATTAGAAATGACATATGTCATTTCCATGTAGAGCTAATGTGTGCTTTGCCAATTTCCTGGCAAATTCTTCACCATTGCTGCATTAGGAAACACTCCAGATAGTAGCTGCTCTGTCAGACTGTATCTTGGAATAAGGGCAACAACTCAAATGATGAGTCACCAGCTAATCTGCAGTGGACATGAAGTATGAGTGAAAAGTAATCTTTTGTTAATTTAGACCATTGAGATTTTGGAAGTTTTATTATCTTGGCATAACCCAGCCAATCTTGATTAATACAAATCCAAATGTGTGTCAGTTAAAAAGAAAAATAGTGTCCTAATTATACAGTAGAATACTATGTAGCAATTAAAATGAACAGACTTCCCAAGTAAAGAATAATTTCCATAAATAAACTATCAAGCCATGTTAAAGATTACATTTTATATAATTCAGGTTCTTGAAGTTTTGAACAGACAAAACTAGAGTATACTGTATTGACATGTAAGTTTACAAGTAAGACTACAAAGAAAATTTAAGAAGTAATTAACATGATGGTCATAAGTGATAGGGAACATTAAGTATTTAGGAAGGGCCGTGAAAAGGGATTCTGGGATGCTATTTCTTGATGCAAATGCTGGATTTCAAATGTATTTGTTTAGTGATAATTCGTTGAGCTTTGCATTAAAAAATAATTTGAGAAAGTAATTGCATAGGAATAGAAGGTAAAGTCATTAGAAAATTAGATTCTTATATTTCAATACCTCATCATTCTGATAATTCTCATTAAAACAAGCAAGACCAAACATGTACATTAATCACTCATATTAACTTATAGACACATAAAGGATTGCTAAGCATTTCATCTGATTTTAAAATTACCAGTAATTTTCAAATATGTTTTGACCCTTTAAGGACTGCTTTGAAGTTCTAAAATAGATACTATAAATAAGATTAATATAAAGTCACATTCCCAGTCAGTTTCTTTTAGTATATAACCAATAATTTTGAGCTATTAAATGAAGAAAAGGTCACCATTTGTTTTACTCTATTGACCAGGAGAAATCGATGTGATTTTAAACAACCAGTTGTCTCCTAGCAAAATGTTCAGACTACTGTATTTTCTTGCCATTTATATCTATTAGTTAATGAAAAACTTTGTCATGTAGGATTGTGCCTGTCAGCAGGTTTCTGTGAAATTAACTATAAGGAAATATTTTTAGTGTCCTAACATAAAATGAACAAACTCTGATAACACCTTGGTCAGACCTTGTTAAATTCATAAATGATCCCCTGTTTCAGAAATGAATTCTGTTTCTTTCCCTTACATTCACAGCTACCCAACTTCTGAACACCATGTATGTTTCTCTTTTTAGCTCTGGTACTAACCTGAAAATACTCTGTTTACCCACCAAGACTTATTTCATTATGGACTTGTGAATCTACATATTCACTCTATGTGTTTCTACTCCTATGTCTTTGTTTATATGAATCATATAAAAGTACATAACCATTTTCTTATTAAATAAAGGACATGGGAAGTATTTTCTCCTTATTAATATTTAAAAACTGGATTATCCCAGTGTGAATCAAATTATTTCATTTTTCATGATATGATAAAACTGTAAAAAGTGAACAATTGATTACAGTTGAAGATGGGGAGCAGTTGTTGGATTCTGAATATAACTGTAGGATGTTCTAAAAAGAATCAAGTTTTACTTCAAATTTGTTTGCCAAAGTCACTAAAAACATTAAGTTGGAGTGGAGACAAAATAATTTTTTTTTTTTTGGAAAGTAGGATACTTGAAATCGAGGTTATAAAAATTGCATATTTTCACAATTATAAGGTTTACATAGGACCCTGACAGTGAGCACCCTAGTTGGGATAGAGAACAAGATTATGAAAGGAAAGTAGGTTAAAAAGCTGAAGGACTGGGATTTTGAAAGAATAAGCTGCATTAAGGTTGAAAGTATGGAGAATGATGAAACAAAGTATTCGGAAGAGAGTGACAGTGCATTAGGAGCTAAATTCTTTAAAGGAAAGGAAAATCTCTGAAGCCTGGGAGACCATTGCAACAAGACAGGACAATGTACGGTATAATTAGATGGCATCAAAATCCAAGCTGGCTTTATTAAAAGGAGGAAGGCAGGCAAGAGGCAACATGGAGGGAAGTGGGCATTCAGTGCCTTCTAGGTCCGAGGGAAGAGGGGAGTAGAAGAAGGAAAATATTCACAGCAAGAAAGTACTGTAGGAAAGTGAAGTGCTGGAAAAAGTGAAGGAATATATAGAGATGAGGACAGGGCATTTTGAATGTTCCTTATCACTGGCCCTGAGATCCAGATGATACAGTGGCAGGGTGTCAGAAGCTGTGGAGGAGTGGAAGATGGGGCCAGCAAAGGGATTAAACCTCAGTTTTCAACTAGGTTGGATGTAGTTATTGAACATAGAATGATGAGGATGTTCTGGAAGACCTGGGCTTCCTGGAGTGACTGTGATGAGATTAGTTTGAACAATTTCCAGGTGTATAATTGTCTGAGGCTATGCATTTTTAGAGGTGGGAGTGGGAAATCTTATCAATCGCACACAAAATTCTGGTTCTCCAATTTGACTTCTGCTAGGATTAATATACTGATTAAAAGGGTCACATATTCTAAACATGGGTTCACTATTGATTTCTGCCCCTGGGATAATAGTCAACTAACAAATTCATTCATTCATTTCACAGAGTTTTGTTTTTGTTTGTTTGTTTGAGTATTCTAGGTGCTAAAAGTAGAGAGGTAAGCAAAAACAGAAAATTATTGCTATTAATTAAGGAGCTTACATTTTAATTTGGGTTCCTAGTGTTTGTGATGGTGGTGGTGGTTGAGATAAATACCCAAATAAAAAGAAAATACCAGATAATGATAGGCATGAAACTAAAGCAGGATAAGTGATAGACTGTCAGGAGGTGGGGACATCAGAGATGGCCTTTCTGGAGAGATGTCTTTTAACAGGAAAGTGAATGAAGTGAGAAGGTGAGCTACATGAAATATAGGATAAGAACCTTGTAGAAGAAGAAACAGTGAGTGCAAAATCCGCATAGCAGGAACGTGTTTGGCATGTTTGAAAACATGGCCATAAAATGAATAAAACATGGTTAGAGAGGGTAACTAGATACAAAATGATAAGACTGTGAGTCAGAAAGGAATCGGATTCCATAGTTCAGAATTTCCTAATTTCAGCAATATTGACATTTTGTACCATCCTGTGCACTGAAGGATGTTTATCAGCATCTCTGATCTCTCTACTCACTAGATGCCAGTAGCACTCCTTGCTCAAGTTGTGACAACCAACAATGTTTCCAGACATGGAAGTACACCTAGGAGGAGGCAGTAGGATCAAAGTTGCCCCCAGCTGAGAACCACTGTTTTAGGGTGTTATAAGTTATGCTGTAGAGTTTTAGAGTTTTAACGGGAATCATTGGTGGGTTTTATGCAGAGAAAAGGGGGGAAAATCTCATTTAAATCTCCAGTTGCTGTGTGGAAAATTAATAATAGGAGGTAAGCAGTAGAAGCAAGTTTAATATTTAAAAGAGTTTTTTTCTTTCTTTTTCCCTTCCCTTCCTTTCCTTTCCCTTCCTTTCCTTTCCCTTCCCTTCCCTTCTTTTGGAATCCCAGTGAATAAAATGGCATGTGGACTAGGATGGTACTGAGTTGCATTGGCAGAGATGATGATCGTGGTACCACTGTGACTGACACATGGTTGAAGTTACAGCTGGCAAGACTCGTTGACATCTTTAGAAGTGAGTACTGAGGGAAAGTGTAATTCTGTTTTTTACCTTAGCAGTTGAGTATCACTTTCTAAGATGTGAATAGTTGGGGAGAAACAAGATTGGTGTGGGTAGATGGAGGAATCAAGAGATCAATTTGAGATGCCAAAGAGAAATCCAAGTAGATAATTGCATATAAATTTCAGGAGAGTAATTGGTGTATCATTTTAGATGAAGTCTATATTTGCTTGCTGGGAAAGCCATAACAGAGTACCACAAACTGAGTGGCTTCAACTTGATTGTCTAACAGTTTTAGAAGCCAGAAATCCAAAACTGATGTGTCATTGGCAGAGTGGTTCTGAGGGTTATAAGAAAGAACCTGTTTCATGCCTCTCCCCTAACTTCTGGTGGTTTACTGACAATCTTTGGCACTTGTTGGCTCATAGAAACCTCCCACCATCTCTGTCTTCACTTCACATGATTTTCTCCCCATGTGCCTGTCCATGTCTGCATTTCCCCTTTTTAAAAGGATACTGGTTACTGGATTAGGGACACGACTTCAGTATGATTTCTTTTGTAACTCAATCATATCTGCAATGGCCCCACAAAGTTTAACGAGCATATTTAAAAACATGTGCCTCTAGAAAATTAGCAACTCATTAGGTTGGAGATGCAGAAAATCATTTTCAAGTCAAGTCACATTCTGGCCTCCAGAACTGAGACGATATTTTTTCTGTTGTTTAAGCCATCCAGTATATGGCAGCTCTAGCAAATAACTGTAGATTTGATTTAAAATGACATATTCTCAAGTATGAATTTTGGGAGAATAAAATTTAACCCATAACCATATGTAGTATTAATGTCAATTACATTTGAGACAACGGGACTTGATAGATTATCTGGGTAATTACATAAATATAACACAAACAGGTTTAAAAATGGAGCCCTTGGGCATACCAAAATGTGTAGATCAGAAATGTGGAGATCACAAATAGATGGTCAAACCAGCACAAAGTTCATTTAAAGGAAACCACAATTTTCAAAGAAAATCAAGAGTGTTGATCCAGAAATCAAGTGAAAAAGATGTTTCAGGTACAAGAGAGTTATCAATTGTGAGAAATACAATAAGAATAAGATGGGGATTGAGAATTGCCTATTGGATTGACCAGGAGAGAAGACTTTGGCAACCTAGATAAAAACGTTTGAGATGAAAGTCTGATTGAAAAGAATTTAGGAGAGACAATGAAATAAGATGTTGAAGAAAGTAAATTCAGAAAAACTCTTTTGAGGAGTTTTCCTAAAGAGAAAAGCAAAGTTACAGTAATCAGTAGATTATCAAATTTTTCTAAATATTATCTCTATGGGTATACTAATTATGCTCTAAAATCAGATGATTGCATTTTTATATTTTATCTCAGTTGTTAAATATTTTACATTCCATATATTCACACAATTCCTGTTTGCCTGAAAGACAAATCTTAAGTTAGTAATATATTGTGATAATTTAATAAATAATTATAAGATGTAAAGAATAATTAATTTACATAATTTTAAGAAGTAGCTTCAAATTATAGGTCTGAAGTTTGTTATATTCTTAACAGTTTCAAATTTATTCAACTAAGTACTCGTATGAGCCAGCTAGGGTAAAATGTGGGTAGTTTTCTTCCTATGCATAAAATTATAAAAGTACATGAAAAAATATGCAATTATAAATAATCACATACTATATTGTTAAATATTTTTAAATGATTTTATATGACTTATATTTACATCTTAATTTGGGAATATAGGAGAGCCCCATAATATTAGTGACTATTTAGAGAAGCGCAGAAAATTAGTCTGCCCGTCCTGCATTCATAAGCACAAGCAAAAGCTGACTCATGTCTGCTAATTCTTAACATCTTATATTTCAAATTACTTCTGAAATCATTAGAATTAGACTAAGAGATCATTTTGCTTCTCTAGCTCACACCTGTCTTTTGAGCATTAATGCAACTGAGGAAGTTTTACTCCAATGTTTTCTTCTTTAATTGAAAAAAGATACGCTTGGGGTATCTTGATGTCAAGTTAATAAATCCTGAGGAAAGAATTTAATATCAGAAACGTGGATATAAACTCGAAATGGACTGAATTGGCTTCATTCTAATGAACTGTGACATTTAATTCATAATGGCAAAAATTGCAGCTTAAATCCTTGTTAATCAGAATGGAACTAAATCACAAATCAGTAATCATGACTTTCTCCTCATTCCTAAAAAGGCTTTAAAAAATAATGTAAAGAAACTCACAGTAGGGCACACTGGTTTGACATATCTCACATGCTTTTATTCAGCAGGGAAGGGAAGGAGAGAAGGAAAATTAATCCCAAGTGAACTTTAAGTCCCTATTCTTACATAAGTGGCACTTGACTTTTTATGTCTGTGTGTGCATGTGTGGGAGTGTGAATGATCAATGCTTTTTAAAAGACTATCAGAGAAAGCACTCTCTGACATAAAGTAAGTACATTCTGAGCAAACTGCACAACCTCCAGGCAACTTTTATTTCCCACCTTTTTCTCCGGGTTGCTACTTTATTGACTCAATGTGATGAGATTACTAAGGCTGCTGACATGAAGAGAACAGCATCTCAAATACATAGGCATTTGTTTGAGAATGTGGCAGCACACACTGAACAGGAGCTGTGTATCTGCAGCAATTAGTCATCACACTTACACAGATAAAAAACACAAGCTAGGAAATGGGGATCCCCACCCTTCCCTGAGTAGGAAGGGCAAGGTACAGCATCCCACTCCCAGTTCAGGACGCCCCAAGCCACAGCATTCCTCCCACAGTCTCCAAAGGATGTTAGAGATTCCACACTGTTCTAAATCAACTCAGTCACCAGTGAGACCGTTGTTCCAAAGTAGTCAGAACATTTTATTTATGTAAGATACTCCAAAAAAAAGGTCAAATGCTCCCCATTTGTAGAGGCCAGATCAGTGATTGTCTAATATGGGGAATGGGAGTGAGGACAGACAGCAAACCCATTCAAGGGGAATGTTTGGGCTCCTTGGAAAGGTCTAAATCAGGGTAATGATAATGGTTTCACAAATCTATAAATTCACTAAAAAACATCACATTGTACTCTGACGGGGTAGATTTTACGGTATTTTATGGTATATGTAGTGTACCTATAAGTCTTCTATTGCTACCATACATTATCACAAAAAGTACAAAAAATACAGTATACCTCTAAAGTTATTAAATAAATCGAACATTTACTTATTTGAGATTTTCATTCTTAAAGAAGTAAAGAAAAAATCAAATTAGGTGAATATTCCTCATGTATTGCTGTTTTTGAAAAAAATATATAAAAATTTGGTTTATATATTTTTATATATTGTATACATAGAATAATTATGATGAATACATTATGAAAGGCAGTTTAAGAATGAATCTATTCCTCTTTGGATATTTTAAACCAAAAAGGGAAAAACTGACAAGAGAAACATGATAAGATTCATGGATGTTTTAAACCCTTGAGACTACTATCATTGAAAAGATTTTTAAAAAACTTTATACTTTTATGGCCACTTAAATTTCGTATCATTCATGCTAAGGCTGTAAAAACGGGTAATCAGATTCTAGGCTTACAGTCACAAGCTGATTGCCTGTGGGGGAGCAAAGAACATTCTTGCTTTCTCTGTTCCCATTTTCTTTGGCCAGTCGTTACATATTTTTCTATGCCAGGATAGAACCATCAGGCCAAGACCACTCTCAGCTGCAGAGTACAAAGTGTTAAGGGAGAGAGATTTGCTCCTGGCCCTACACTCAAGGAGTATAGTATATTTGGAGCACAAACCCCGAACTGCTGGAAAGGTGAAGATGTGTGGGGCGTGTTTCAATTCTAATGTATCTAGGTTCTGTCCTAAGTACTCTCACTTATCTCTATTCTTTTTAATTACCTTGTAGATTATAGATGAGTAAAACTAAGGAGCAGAGAGTATAAATAACTTGCTCATAGTTTTGTAGCTGGTAAGTAGTAGTATTGGGATTGGAATTTAGCTCTGCTTGATTCAAAAGCCAAGATCTCCTTTTCTCACCTCTGTCTCTTTGAGAGAGAGCCAAGAAATGCTTAGACATTTCCATTTAAGGTAAATTTGTTATTCAAAACAATTTGTCATAATTGCCATCTTATTGTTGTAACTAAAGACAAACATTCAAAGAAGGCTGAATTTAGATTTACTTCTAGTATATCATTTAGGACTGCTACCTCTGTGTCTTGCAGGTGTTTTACTTGAGATCACTGAAGACTAGCCAACCACAAAGGATGTGGTGAATGACCACGTCATTGGTGCCCACCTCTAAATATTCATCCCTCATACTCCAGTTGAGAATAGCTTTTACCCATCTATCTGTTTATTCAGTCACTCATTCATAAAAGTATATTCAATGTATATTTTGTGCCAGTCATTGTTAGGTACTGAGGATATAATAATTAAAATAAAACTCTTCCCTGTACTTAGAAGGTCTCAGACCTTAGCTAAGATGAGGCCAGATGTCCCACCAAAGCAAGCAGAAAGAAGTCTAAGTACAGTAGGCCCAGTTATACAGTTTTACTTTCCAAGATTTCAGTTACTGGTGGTCAACCATGGTTCAAAAATATTAAAGGGAAAATCTCAGAAGTAAACAATTCAGAGGTTTTAAATTGTGTGCCATACTCAGTAGCATGAGGAGATCTCATGCCATCCCTCTGTGTCACACCAGGATGTGAATCATCGTTTTGCTCAGTGTATCCAAGCTGTACACTCTAGAGACTGCTGCAGTGATCTAAACTGAGATCAATTCCCTTGACAGGAAGATTGGCTTAGAATATTTGTTTCAACAGAAGACCTGCTTAGATTTTAGTATTGATTTAGACTCTTACGTGTCAGAAGAGACCAAAAAAACAATATCCGTACTAAACTATGTTAATCGAACCATACCTGTTAGATTTAATTCTCGGAAATGTCAGGAAATTAAACACCAGAGTTCCCATAGCACCTCTCCCATAAAACACATTGCTTGTAAGAGGAATCAAAGTAAAATTAAGAACCATCCCTTTCCATTAGCTTGTTTTACCTCATTTCAGATTTTCCTCATTTCTACATGCTTCCTTAAGAGCAGGCTTCCTGGCAGTGTTTATACATGTGTTGGGAGAAACTGTGGGGAAGCTAAAAGGATCATACAGTTATGAGCCATTTTGTAATCGAACTGCACATTTTTGTCACCATCATGCCTTTGCAGGCCCCCAAATTATTAATATTATATAAATGAATGAAACATTTTTCCTGAGCTTTAAAAAGTTTTTGACTTATGACCTCTAAGGTTTCTCACATCCTCCAAGGCAATTATAGTGTATCTGACAAGGAGCTTGCAATATTGGACTCCAGATTCCAGATAGAATGTTTATTCTTTGAAACATTCATAGTCTGAGACCATAAATCTTATCAAAGTAGTTCTAAGCCCTCCAATGTTATTAAACCCTACAATATGTATGTGAAAGAAACAGACAGACATGTTCCTCCCAATTTTACTTTTATCTAGATTTATTGAGATATTATTTGCATATAGTAAAAGGTATTCTTATTAGCTTGTACAGTTATATCAGTTTTACAAAGGCAAAATCACATAACCGTCCCCACAGTTAAACGGTTTCTTCACCACCCAAAATCCACTCATGGCCCTTCATATGATTTACAACACACTTTAATCTCAGTTTAACTATAAATAATATATTTTATCCAAATATCCAAATATCCTTCACATACAGTTTCAAAACCTTATAATGATTTAATCTCAATTCTTAAAACTTTGGTGGCATTGTTGGCATTAATTTTTCTTTCCCATATGCCATTAATCAATTATACATTGGTAAATTGACACAATTTTTGCTTTAGATGGGACATTATTTTTTAAAGAACTACAATAAATAAATGCTTTAATATTTATCATCATTTTAACCATTTCCAAGGATAGCAGTTTCTTCGTGTAGATTTATTTTTAGTAGTGCCTGATATATTCTTTCTGCCACAAACAAACAAAACTTCTTAACATGTTTTATAGTGCAGTTATACCTATGAATGAATTCAATCAGTTTTTGTTTGCCTAAAAATGTCTCTTTTTCTCCATTCTTTTTAAAAGATATTTTTACCAAATAAAACTATTCCGAATTGATAGATTTTTTGCTTTCAACACTTCTGACTCCCATAGTTTCTAATAAGAAGATTGTAAATATTTTCTTTGTTCTGCTGTATTTTTTTTCTGACTGCTTTCAATATTTTCTCTCTAATTTTCCTCTCAGTAGTTGGGATATAGTAAGTCCAGGTGTGTTTACATGCGTACTTGTATAACCATGAGTGTGTGTGAGTGTGTGCATGTGTGTGTGTTTACTCTGATGCAATTCTTTGATCTTTTAGGTCCAGGATTTTGTGTCTTCATTAGTTTCTGAAAACTCTTCTGATTCATTCTTTCTTCTTGGATGTCAATTTCGTGTATGTTAGATCATTTGATATTTTCTGTAGTTCTTCAGTGCTCTGTAATTTTTATTTTTCCCCAACATTTTCAGTGATGATGTCACTCCTTTCACAGTTGGAGTCTTCTAGTGGTCTCCTCCAATAATAGTCCATTTTCTTTTCACTTCCCCCAGCCAGAATTTTTACCTTTCTTCTGGGGACCACAGGGTTTTCTGCCCTTCTTGAATGGATGAAGGCTTGTGTTTATGTCACAGAGAATACAGAAAGGGTTGTGACTGTGAGCCATTTTACAGTGATGTTTGCTTCCTTCTTTGAAGCCTGTACCTCCAAGTGACCAGTTTTATATGCCACTTTTCCTCAGCAGTACTTGGTGAAGAAGAGGAACCTGTAAGTTGATGTCAATTACACCTGTGTCTACAGTGTCTGAGAATTCTACACTTTCATAACATTTAACAATTCATTAACAACTTTACCTAAATTCTTCTTGCCAATTTCTATGGCAGTTATATCTTTTTCTCATGGTCTGCCAGAGGTATGTCAAGTGTTCACACTCCATTTCCCCTTGCAAATGCCTGTTTTTTCTTAGATTTCAGGGTCCTCGGTTACCCTGTGATCATCTTTGATTATTTCAAGAAAATGTGTGCTTTTCTTAATTATCTAGCTTTTGTTGGTATATTGAGAGTGATAGTTTTTCCAACTTTATACATCTTAAGTGAAAACCATTGCTCTTTTCTTTTGACATTGTGTCTAAGTACTAAATTCCTAGAGCTAGAAAAATTGCCTAGAAATACAATAAAAGTTGTTAGAATCCACATAATTTGGGGATTTTTCAGAATTCATTTAGATATCACTTAGTATCTCTAAGCATTGTGTTATCCTATTAGCCATGAAAAAGATGAAAATGTATAGGATCATGTCTAGTCCAAATATCATTAACTATTTTGACTGCCCAGGAATTTGTGACAAATTCATGTAGAAGCCTGGGTGGTTTTTAGACATCCATGACCAGACCAGAGACCTGGGCTGTGTGTTTCAAAATCCCCAAGAGTAATCTCATTTTGAGTTATGAATTTTGTTTAATAGACTGTAGCTTAGAATGCCCTATTAAGTTAAACCAAAGGAACCATCCCAGTCATGGCTCTTACCAAAGGTTTTGTTTAAAGAGTAATCATCAGGTTACTTATGAGAGGAAGTTGTCCTCGTAGGAATGTAAGATCCATGACCCTAGAAAGATTTTTAATTTAGTAAAAAATATTTAGAACCAAATCCATATTGTTAATGCATACATTAACATAAAATTAACTTTGTTTATATTTCATTTACTTATAGTATTTAAGTCAGTTTAGCTTGCTAGAATTGCTAGGGAGTTTTTTAGTTCCAATTTAAAGTTGATTAGATTTGTAATTTTAAGAAAAATCTTAGGTTGAAATATATTGTTGAACATTCAATACAACTGGTTCTCCTTAACTATATGTTAAATTTCATAGGGATAAAAGAATTATGGAAGTACTTGGGAAGTTTTATCACTCAGGCCACTGAAGTACTTTAAAACGAAAGTGACTATACTAAATTTATAAATGAGATTTAATTGTTAATGGCACATAATTAACTAAGCTTTTAAATAGGACCAAATTTAATCAATAGCCTCTTAAATGTGTTGGGATTTGTTAATATAACGAATGTAACAGTATGATTATATAAATACAACAGTACAATTTATATCCAAAAATAAAAAATTTTAAAGGAGAATAAGTTTTTGAATGTACAACTTAAATAAATTGTATATTAATTTTTAAATAAAATAAAGCAGAGTGATCTTTTCTGCACATAAATACATTTTTCAGTTCTAGAAAAAATGATACTACTATAACCATTATTTAAATATATTATGAATTTGGGAGAACTGGGTGTTAGTGAATACGAGTAAGTACAAGTTTTGTAGTAATTGGTGATAAAAGGAAAATATCAATGTAACACAACATTGCTAAGTTAAATGTTCGAAGTCATATTATTTCATTTCTTGTCCTTAATGAGAAAATAAATATTAACACCTAAATTCGTCGCTGTTTATTCCATTGAGCACAGCTAAACTGATTTTAGGTGCATATGGTTATCTTATATGCCATATTCTGAATAAAAGAAATAAATTTATAAAATTTTGTGCCATCTATAAAACCATCATGACACTGACCGTGTTAGGTTTTGTCATTAGAATCTAGATGTCCCCTATATAAAATATCAAAAATAAAATTTTAAAAAGATTATTATTAGTAGTATAATTGCATATATGAAAAAGGAAGAAATAAGTACCCTGTAGTCCAACCCATATAGCATTAGCCAGATTAATAATTTATAGCATATCCTTGCTGATAATAAATATGCATGTGTGTGTACTTTTACAGTAAATGGGATTGTAATGTGTACAGTCGATTTTTTCTACTTTAGTAATATAAAGTATAATTTTTTTCTGTCAATAGACACTTTTAGAATATCACTCTATCACATATACATATCACACACATATAACTAATTAGATATTTAGGTTGCTTATTTTAAAGATATTTAACTTTTACACAGAATTCTACAGTAAATATCTTGTTACCTAAATATTTACACATAATCACAATTATTTTATTAAGTAATATAATTTCTGGATAAAGAGAAAATATATATTGAGCAAATGGAAAATGTCTTCTCTCAACCTTGACTCAATTCCTTCTAATACCGCCTGTGTCTGATTTAGTAAGCTCTGAACTTAAGATAGAAATTTGATTATCAAGTTTTGACTTAACATTATTCCTATTTTAAAATTAATGATCAAATTTCCTATTTTATTATATCTAAAAAAAGGGACTAAGGAAAGGGATTGTGAAAACACAGGCAAGATATGTTCTGAGGTGTTAATTCAAACTGTAGCACAGCAAAAGAGGAAGAATAACTCAGAGATTAGTCCTTCTGTACCCTGCCACCATGTCAGTACCTTATGTCAGGTACAAAGGTAGCATCTAATGAAAGGCTGTAATTGTGATACTTGCTTCTTCTGATTGACTTACTACCTGGCAACATAACTTGTTTTTTCTTTTAAAAATCTAATATCTGATGACTCAGTGAAAGCTGGTGTTGATATAAAGAAGGCACAGTCCTTCAATCCCTATATGTAACCACAGTGATTCTTCACATTTCTGGAAAGTCATGCTATGCATACAAAAGGATACCTTCTGCTCTAATGATGGAGTATAAATATTGCATCAAGAAACACTGGTCAAAAATTAAAATAAACAGGAGTATCGATGTGATAATAACACAGAATCACCGTGTGGTAGAGTATTTGAAAGATTTTGGCCAGTTTTCACATTGATGATTAAAAGAAAATTTTACTTAATCATTATTTAGGAGTGTAGAATGAATGAAGAAGTTGGGGTTGGAAGTATAAGGAGAGAATCTAGGCAATACTAGCATAAAAATATCCAGTTTCCTTTAAAACACTAACTATAAATAAATGTTTAAGTTTTCACACAGATGATGGAATTTTTATGAGTCAGTGTTTCTCAGCTCAGATAGCATAAATGAACTATAAGTCAAGCACATTATTTATTCTTATCACTGACTCTTTAGCCAGAACTGACATTTCCTTTCTTCCCAACTCTAAAATTTTATATAACTTCTTGTGCTTGGTCATACATTCACTATGCCCCAAAGTTTTTTTTCAAAGGATGGAAAATATCTGAGATGAAAGGATATACTAAATCTCAGAAATTGTAGGTGGTATGGGTGTGGGTGTGGGTAACATATTCTGCCAGAGCAAGTGGATTTCTTAGTATCAGGCCTAAAATAAGCAGATTAAATTTGACAGGGATATGGGAATAAAATATATACATATTTATAAAATGCATATATCTGTAAAGAGAAACACATTAATATTTTAATATACTGCATGAATCTGAAAAGGAGAGTATCAAAAGATAAGGAATTAAAATATGCTTGAAGAGTCAAAGGCTGTAGCTGGATTCTGGATTTCACATACTTATATATGAAGAGAATTTAGGATTCTGAAATGAGTAACTTTTTCAGGTATATCAGTTCTTACGTGACAGTAATTCTGAATACTTCATTTATAAATGGTATAGAAAGACTTCAAATTTCTTTTCAGCTCCATGTTACAAAAAGTATGAGTACACATCTGATTTAAGTATGACTGAGAACACACTAGGTTTGCCTTCTTTTTCCTCGGTAACACCATTGCCATGACAGAGACAATGTAATAAAAAGAGGATATAGTTAAAATATGGATAAGAAAAAAGAAAAAGATATCAGCAAGACAGCTATTCTGAATAATGCCGGAAAACCAAGTAAATTTGACTGCAGTGATTAAAACTACAAAGAAATAGAAACCATAGAGATGAAAAAGCAACTCAGAACACAAGAAAAGCTAGCGCTAAAGCAGGAAACATTCTCCTATGAGGTGAAGTCACGGAGAGGCTGTGAATTTGGAGTTGTCAGCTATAAAAAGCAAGCATTAGGAAAGAGGAGTGTGGTAGAAATCACAGTTACTAATCAACACACTCAAAATGGCAGAAATGGCAGAATTCAATCTCAGCCCTTAGTGCCTATCCCTCGGCATGTAACCAAAGCATTTACCACCAGGTTAAAACTGAATTATTACAATCTAATGAAATCAAATTTTCCTTCAGGGAAGAATTTGAAATTTTTATTGATTTAGTGGCACTCCAGAATAATGTCTTCCTTGAATTTTACATTGACGGGTTTCGTGTGTTTAGCGAAAGTGAGGTAATGATTTACAGGCCTTCATATTTACTCTCATCTAGCACAAAATAAGATTTTATAGTCTTCGCGACTTCCAACATATAGAGAGCTCAAAAACAGCCAGATGAGAGACTTGGCAGGAAAAGATCTTTATAGAGCACAGGCAAATGACACAAAGCAGCTATTATAAGCAATCTAACCCATCATTGTCAATTTGGGATATACATCAGCACCCCATCATCAAAGGGAAGTAGTAGTGTATGGGCAATTGGGCTCGATCTAACAGGTCCTGAAAGCATAAGTTTCATTAGCATGTGGCTCAGGTGTCCATAGCCCCTACTACTGCTACATTGCCTCTTCTCAGTCTTCACCTTATGTCCTTCTGGGGAGTTCTCTGTGATCTAGTGATGGAGGACAAAATAATATGGGTCTGGTTTAGAGATCATTCAACATGTAATACAGGCACTATCTGAAAGCAGATGGCCACATTTTGGCCTCAGTCTGGAGTGACCCTAAAGAAGAGTGTGGTAGGAAAACTATCCCGGTCAGCTGAATTTCAAAATGTACCCCTTGAAATTTATTTTGTTCATTTTATCTGAAAGAAGTGACCAGAGGCCTGGACCTACTGCAATCCACAGACAGTGGCTAATAATTTGGCTGGATGGTCAGGCATTGGAAGAAACACAATTGGAATATTTATAACAAGGAAACCTGGAAATAGTTTTTAGATAGCTTTATCTGTAAAGACACTGAGTGTGTCCTATGCAAATATCTCAGGTGAATTTTCAGGGGAGTAGAATTTTAATAATCAAGTGGACAAAATGAGCCAATCTGTTTATGTCAGCTTCTTTTCCAAGTCACCAGTGTTCATGATTATTGAGCTAATGAAAAAATGACCATGGTGGCATAGATGGAAGATAAGTGGACTCTGTAACATGGACTTCCACTCATCAAGTATGATTTGACTTCAGCCAGTGCTGACTGAGCAACTTGACAACAACAGAGATCAATTCTGTGCCCTGACATGGCACCATTTCCCAGGGATCAGCCATTCACCAACTGACATTGATCATTTGCACTATTCCTGTCATTCAAGGGAATATTTCGTTATCACTGGAACTACTCTTACTCTAGATATAAATTTGATTTTCCTGTCAAGAACATTTCTCTTAACTATTATATGTAAACTTTTATATGCCATATTCTCTTTCATAATATTTCTCATAGCATTGACAAAGAAAAAGAAAGTTATTTTAAAGAAAATTAAGTCTGTCAATGAGCTGATGCTTTTGGAATTTACTTGCCTCACTAGGTTCTTCATTACTCTGAAGTAACTGCTCTTATAGAATGGTTAACTGGTTTTTTGAAGATCCAGCTACAGTGCTGTCTCAGTGGCAACATCTTGCAGGGTTGGAACAATTTCATAGGTCTGGGGAGTCCAGAGTTGGAGATGGAAATATTTCCTCTGTTACACCAAGTAATCCACTAACAGTTTTTTTCCTTCGTTTTCTCAAACCTGTGCTCTTATGGTCCAAAAGCCTTAGTTCCCAAGGGAGGAAGGATACTTCCAGGGTACACAATAATATTTCCATGTAACTGGAACCAGTAGGAGGTGGCACGTAGAACCCAAGAAACTTGCTGCATTGGCCTCTTCTTGGCAGTGAAACCACAGGGAAAGAAGAGGGTTATTTTAATGACTAGGGTGATGGATCTCAACTGGAGAGAAGAGATTGGATTTCTGAAACACAATGTGGGGTGAGAAAGATTAGTATCAAAAGCAAAAGATCTTCTAGGCCACAGCTTGGCATCGCCCATGACCTGTGGTAAAAATTAATGGGAAAATACAGCAACAAGAAGGACTGCAGTTGTTGAGATCCTTCATAAATGAAGGTTTGGAATACCTTACTAGGAAAGAAAACTTGACCACCTGGCTGCTTCCTAAAAGCAAGAAGAATATGAATGGACAGTAGAAAAAAAGAGTTTTAAATACCAGCTGTGACCTTGTGATCAACACAGAAATGAGTACTATAATAGCTCCAAGTATTGTCTTGTTTGTAAGTCGTTTTGCAGAAGGAGTTAGCATGTTTTCATTTGCATGAAGAGTTGTTGAATTATGTTAGGCAGGATCATGACTTTCCTACTGCCTTTATGAGGAAGCATTATTCAACTGAAGCATGCACAGATAGCATTTTGACAAGTGAAGAGCTCCAGTGACTTTGTACGAGGTCACTTTACCTAAGCTAAAATTATAGTTTCCAGAATTTCTTCTATGGTTCTGACTTTGGTTTAGCCAAACACAAAGAGAAAGTGGGAGATTTGGCAGATGAAAGTGAAGGAGCATCCATTATGCTCTGAGATATCATGAAGTCCGTGCATGCTGACTCATCTGTTGCTCAGTTTGTCAGCCTGGGGCAGTAGCCAGGCGCACGGTGCCTCTGATGCCTGCATTTCATCCCCTGCAGCTTCCCCAAGTCCCACGACAGGAGCATAGGTAGCTTCTTTGCCAGGCTTCTGCATTTTGGGGGTTTAGAGGTGGTGGGAAACAGACATGGGTTTTAGTTTGTCCTTGTGAATTCCATGTGTTCCAGTTTGTTCATGTGACTTTCAGTTTCTTCTTGCTGTACATTGGTTTGTTAAATAGTTCTCAGAATTTTGTAAGGCTGGCTCCTTATGCTGAATCTACCATTCTATAACATTCATAGCCAATTTGCTTCCCTATCAAACTGCAATATAAATAGTATAGATAAAAGTTTGTCTAACTTAAAAAGGGTGCAAAATTAAATATATGTGAATTAATAGAACTAACCATTGAAACAGAGAACTTTTTAAATTTTTTTTTCTGCTTTATTGAGATATAATTGACATATAACACTGTAAGTTTAAGGTATATAACGTGTTGAAATGACACACTTATATATTACAGAGTGAGCACCACCATAGCAATGGCTAACATCTTCATCACCTCATATAATTACCTCTTTTCTGTGTTTATGATTAGGACATTTAAGATTTACTCTTAGCAACTTTCAAATATATAATACGGTGTCATTAACTGTAGTCACTTTTCACTACATTAGATCCCCAGAACTTATTCATAACTGATAGTTTGTATCCTTTGCCCAACATCTTCTCTCAGTCCCTGGTAACTACCATTGTACAATCTGTTTCTACAAGTTCAGCTTTTTTAGATTATTCATATAAGGGATATCATATAATATTTGTCTTTCTCTGTCTGACTTAACTTTACTTAGCATAATGCTCTCAAAGACCATTCACATTGTCACAAATGGCAGGATTCCCTTCTTTTTCATGCATAATATTCCATTGAATATATCAAATAATATTCCATTGTATGTACGTAACACATATTTTATCTATTTATCTATTGATGGACACCTTGGTCCTTTTCATATCTTGGCTATTGTGAAAATCTACAACATGAGTGTAAATGGCTCATCAAGATCCTGTTTTTATTTCTTTTGAATATATACCCAGAAGTAAGATTGCTGGGTCAAATGATAGCTTTGTTTCCCTCTTTTTTGGGAAACTCCTTCCTATTTTCCATCGTGGCTGCACCAATTTACCTCCCCAACAACAGCGAGCAAGAGCACCCTTTTTACCACATCCTGGCCCACACCTCTAAGTGCCATTTCCCAAGACATGGATAATGCAATGTGTCATGCTCTTCCTGAGAGTAGAGAAGATGTTGGGCATCTCTCTGTATCTTTCACAATGCTCTAAGCATATTGATAGATGCCTAAAATTGTTTCATGTTTATTGATCAAAGGAAAATATTTTAATGAAGATCCAATTCATGAATGCACTTAACACTCCAATATAAACAAGTTTTACAATAGTAGCTATCAGTCTTACTGAGCCAGATTTCACTCTAGGAGCTTCTAAATAAAGAAAAATAATACTGGCTCTTTATAACCTGAATCTCCCTCCATTTATGGCATTTTTCTGGATGTCCATAGCTCTCTCTTTTGTAGGTCACTGTGAGGCTAACTGCAAAAATATGCTTTACAATTCTGTAAACACCTTGGGTGAGGACAGAGGATATGGTGATTGCTTAACTTCAAAGTAGTACTGATATTAAAACTCATCTATCTTGTGCCATGCTAGAGGAGAATACCTAAAAATACAATTGATAGCATCGTTTTAGCAGCAATTAAATCCTAAAAATCACAACATGAGCATTTTCATTCTAAACCCAATTGTATTTGCCATCGTCAATCTCCCTCAATTCCACACATGAGTGACCTGCTCTCAGTTATTACACACCACAGGGATGCTTTGGCCCCAGAGTACAGAGTCTGCTGGTGTACTGTGGAGAATAGATCAAGCGTTAATGTGTGACTGGTTCAGCTTTGCAACAATATTGAATTCCACAAATGGAACATTTTGAAAAAGCAGTGAAAGAAATCAATGGCTCAAGGAAACCACCAATTACAAAGAAGCCAGTAGATTCCCTATACCATATGTGTTTTACTTTATGTATTTTATTTATTGTAAGATTTTATATGACATATGATAATGTGCATTCCAGGCATTTTTAATTTGAAGAGGGACAGCAGCAGCTCAAATAAAGGAAGCTCTCATGTTTTTTACCCCAAGTTCCCTTCTGGTTCCTGATGGCCCATTCACTCAGACATAGGCTTGCCTCAGGTTTAAGGTAGTCATAAATATTTCAAATATTTTTATCTATCATATGCTTTCATTTCAAATAACTACTCCAGGGCACATCAAAAGTGGAACTTTTGCTAGAGTTTCTCAATTCATGACCTCACAGTTTCTTTTTGCAAAATATTATATTTTGTGTGCTAACAATGGAAAGTATGTCAGATTTTTTAAATACAGGTTTTAGGGTAAATTGTAGCTCACTATCCTGTTTAATTATCCTTTCTTCCAGATCAATCATGAATAGGGACATAAATAAAAACAACAGTACTTGTAAGTACTGATGTATTTCCCTTTCTGCCAACTCAATAAAAAAGTTATTAACATTAATCACCATTTAGGGTGTTTTCACCTTTTGATAAACCATATCACAGAATTTCTTTAAATAGCAGATATCAATAATATAGAATTTTAAAAGATGATTTAACTTATAGAAAGTTATCAGAAATAAAGTTGGAATGTTCAGTATTATCCCTTTTCTGAAGCCATCACCATCAATCCTGACCATGTTGAACTTATCTTTTTGGACTTATCTTAATCTGTGCAGCAGCCAATGAGAATAAGACTTATTCATGCTAAATCAGCAAAAAAAAAAAAAAGAAAGTGAAAGTAGGAAAATTTCCTTCACCTTAATAAATGCAAATGGCCCCAATCTTGGTTCCTTAGACTGTATCTAAAACTCAGGTCACAGAATATTCATTCCTGATCTTCCTCAGGTCTTTATTTTGTCTTGTATCTGTCAGACTGTCTAGTCATTTAAATAAGACCCTTATCTGCTTCCTTCTGATAGTTTTTAATAATAAATTCATTTTCTAATTGACATACCTATTATTACACTTCTTAAAAATATAGATTTCTTGTATTTTCAAAACTATTTTAAGCTTTATGATACAGACTTTTAAATTTTGTATTTTCTACAATTTTCATGTACAAAAGTATTAAGAGAGAACAACTGATATTTTAATATCTAATTATATCAAGTATATGTAAAGCAATTCATATACCTATGTTGATTTGTAATGCATTGTTCCAGTGAGATAGGTTTATTTGTCAAATATATCTTATATTTATAAACTAAGAATGGTTACATAAAAATATGTACAGATAAAAGGCTAAGAATAACAACAGTGCACGTTTCTGGTCACCAATCTGATGACTTTGAGCTTTTCAAAATTATTTTCACCATTTTTATACATTTCCTTTATGTCCTTGAAAATACCACATTTTTCCCTATAAGCTTTCTATGTGACTTATCTACCTCAAATTTTCATTAATCACAGATTTTAGCCTTTGCAAACCATATTTTATTGTATTTGATTTAATAATTAGCAATATATACGTCATTATTCTTAGTTTTAAGACAAAATTAGAACAGCATTTGCTTATATTTAATTCCTATTTAGACTTTGAGTGTTTTCTATTTCTATATATTGCTACTGTATAATTTGGGGAATGAAGGCGTGTATCTACATACTTGTAAATATGTCGTATTTTTTTTCTGCATTCCCATTGCTATCTTAAAAAAAAAATTAAAAAAACCTTCACCAAACTTCTCATTACATAATCTCGTTGCTAGTCAGTGCTTCCTGTTCAAATCAAATCTCTCTTAAAACCATTCCTTGTTGTTCATACTCCACAAAATCAATAGCTTTTACCCTGTGCATTCCAGTTAGGAAACTTAACTCTATAGTCTTGTTCAACTGAAAGTGCCAATCTATATATTACTGTGAGCTTGGGAATTTTTCTTAAAGTCTGTTTTTTAACCATATATGTTAAAACTTTAGGTCTTTTTCTTCTATTATATAGCAGAATCATCAAGCCCTTACTAATCTCTTCAGCAAATCAAATGTTACTTCTTAACTTGTGCTGTATACTCTGACACTTCCTAACTACTAAAACACCATGTTTCTTGTTGGGGGGAGGGGTTGGGAGAATGTTTTAGATAATCCTGTATTCTCATCTGCTCTTCAAATCTAGCACCTTGCATACTCTTCATCAGGATCTTTTCTACTTATCATTTAGAACATAGATATAGTCTCACCTCTCTGGTCCTGTAACACCATTCCTTTACCTCTCTCATAGGAAAGAATATATAACACTGAAATGACTTGCTTCTTTATCTCTCTTTTCCTTGAATGCAGGCTCTTCAGTAACCAGAAATGGACTTACTAATTTCTGTATTTCCAGCACTTTGCACTTAGCAAATAGTTGTTCAATATATATTTGCTGAATTTAATTATGTTAACCTTGCCTTCAGATAGAGTAAAACTTCAAGCATCACTTGGAAGGGAAGAAAATAGTCCAGAATGTACAGCCAGTTGGGGTGATAATATGTTTCTATAGTTCTTAAGATTGTTGGAAGAAAGGACCATCTGGAACTCCTAATGATTTTTGAGAAACATTATATAAATAATTACATCTGCTTTTCGGTGTGTTCCTGATTAAACAACACATTGTTTATGTGCTCTAATAAAGGGTAAATAAACAAAGTGAGCCCTTGACACCAATGATTGCCCTAACTTACTATCTATAGAGGGCTTCTTGGCTATATGCAGAACCTGGCAGTTCCTCATGTTGAGCAAATGAAGTATGGAGTCCAGAAAGGCAAAGGGAGCTTGAGTTATAGGATAGAATACCAAAGAAGAGAGAGATGCAAAGAACAAGAGAGAGCTTCAGACTTCTGAAGAGACTGCCCTTCCAGTCTTCAGCTGAGTGCCGACTACTCATACACATGAGGACACTATTAGAGACCAAGAATAGACCTGTCAGGAAAAGAGAGTCATTACTGGGCACCCATAGGACCAGGAATAGTTCATATTCCTGTAAGTGAGCATGAAAAATATTTTAATTTGAGAGACATTGGTTAGAGTAGTCAGAAAGGTATTGCCTCAGTAGTAAGACAAAATTGGACATATAATTGTTGTTCCTGAAAGAGAAGAGACAGGGTAGGAAAAAAACACATTTGAATAAATAAATGACCAATAATTTTCTAAATTCGATATAAACTATAAACTCACATTTTCAAGAAGCCCAGTGAATCTGAAGCACAATAACATAAAGAAATCTACACCAAGAACTATCATAACAAGTTGCTTATAACAAATTTTCTTAGTCTGCTAGTACTGCTAGAACAAAATACTATAGGCTGTGTAATTTAAACAGCATACACATTTCTCACAATTCTGGAGGATGGGAAATGGAAGAACAAAGTGTCTGCAGATTCACTACCTGGTGAGAACTTTCTCCCTGGCTTACAGAGGGCCACCTTCTCACCGTGTCTTCATACGGTGGAGAAAGACCTTATCTAGCCTTTCTTCCTCTTCCTGTAAGGGCATTAATCCCATTATGGGGGCCCTACCCACGTGACTTCATGTAAACCTAATCACCTCCCAAAAGTTTCACTTTCCAAATACCATTACATTGCAGAATAAGACTTCGACATATGAATTTTGGGAGAACGCAGATATTCAGCTCATAATACAAGTGATAAAGAGAAAATTTAAAAGGCAGCCAGAGAGAGAGAGGAAAAAAAAAAAACCTAACATACGAGAGACAAACATAAAAAACAACAGACTTCTCATCAAAAGTAATGTAAGCCAAAATACAGTGAAGCCACATCTTTAAAGAACTGAAAGGAAAAAATTCTATCAACTTAATATTCTATACCCAACAAAAATGTTTTTCAACAACAAAAACAAAATAGAGACTTTTTTATATATACAAAAACTAAAATCGTAACAGCAGACCTGCATCAAAAGAAGTGTTAAAGAAGTCTTTCAAGTAAAAGGAAAGTGATACCAGATGGAAATGTGGATCTGTACAAATAATTGTATAGGAAATAATAACTGTTTAGATAAAAATTTTTTAAAAGTTACTATTTTTTTAAATCCCTTTAAAAATAATTGATTTTTAAATATACAAATGACAATATACTGTGTGGTTTATAAGATACATGGAAGTAATTTTAATGATAATATCACAAAGCCAGGGAGGAAAACAGTGTTCATGTGCTGTTGCAATGTTCTTATGCTATTTATAGAGTCATATTACTCAAAGGCAAATTGTGATATATTAAAATTGTATACCATAATCCCAAAGTAACCACTAAAAACAGGCAACAAAATGTTTATTTCATAAGCCAAGAAAGGAAATAAAATGGAAACATGAGAAAAACTCAATTCAAAAGTAGGAAAAAGGGGAAAGAGAACAAAGAACCGATGGGATAAGGAGAAAACAAGGAGCAAGTTAATGGCTTTAAATCCAAAGACATAATTTTAGACTATAATAGAGAATAAAAAGCATTTATTTGAGCAAAAAAAAGCAGCAGCCCAGGAGACAGATTCAAGTAGTAGACTAAATTTTGTTCCAGAGATAAATGAGAGGCCACTTTTATAGCAAAAGGTCCTTCCCAGGTTCCCAGTTATGTAAATGAGGTATCCAGATTGTGCAGTTCTGACTGGATGGGGCAGGTCTCAGTCTCTTGGTAGAAAGGTGAAACCAGGGTTTCCTGCAAGTAGGACAGAGTGCAAGAAGCCCAGAGTTCAATCTGAGGTTCTTCTCAGTGTACAGAGTACATGAGAAGCCCTTGTCAGCGGTGACTACTAGGCTCTTATTATTTATAAAATTTGGGTCTTCAGTTGACCATGGGGAGTCTATCTTAGATAAATTTCTTCTTAGAGTTCACAACAAAAGACTCATTCTCCTCAGGATCCACACAGCTAAGCAAAACTTAGAAGAAAATGTATAGCACTAAAAAAATGCTTATATTAGAAAAGAAAAACAGATTTGAATTAATGATCTCAGTTTCCAAATGAAGAAACTGGAAAAGAAGAGCAAATTAAACCCAAAGGGAATAGAGGTAAGGAAATAATATTCATAAGAGCATAAATAAATAATAAAAGAGAAAACCAATAAAAAAAATCAAAGAAACCAAATGCTGGTTCTTTGAGGAGATTAGTAAAATTGAGACAAGCCTTAAATCAGACTGACCAGGAAGAAAGAGAAAACACAATGTACTAATATCAGTAATGACTGAAGTGAAACACTATAGATTTCACAAATATTAAAAAGTTAAGTAAACAGTATGAATAACTTTATGCTGCTAATTTCAAACAACTTGGATGGTATAGACAAATTGCTTGAAAGACAAACTACTAAAGTTCACTCTGGAAGAGACAAAAAACCTGGATAGCCCCGTATCTATTAAATAATAGGAATTTGTGGGGGAAGATGAATAATTTTCCATCTACCTTTCTAGATTCTTAACTGAAACCCTTCTGGCATAAAAGATATCAATAGGAAAAACAAACAGAAGTTTGATAGCATGCATTCCTCCTATATACATGGGAGAGAGCCAGGAAAACTAACTCCCCACAGTGGGCTAAGATATCACCTTAAATAGCATGTTCAGATAAAGACAAAAGAAAGATGATAGGGGTTGGGGGCCACCCATGGGAGGTATCCAGAAAAAGCACAGTAAAAAGAAAGCACAAGATTATGCAGATTTGTCAAGGCCTTCTCCATTGATACGAGTTTCTAGAGATTTGGTCATCCTCCTTAGAGTAAAGCTAAGGAGACTTTCTCAGAAATAGAGGTTTCCCCTTATAAATGTAAATGTCTCTTTCAAAAGGTAACTTCTACTTTGTTTTCAGATATTTCCCATGTCTGCTCTTTTTAAAAAATAATCTTCCTAAAATAATCCTTATGCCAAAAAGGCATTTGGGGGCGGGGGGCATTATATTCTGCTTTCCTTCAAATTCAAAGTTCGCTACCTTACAGTAAAGAAAACTCTAGGTAGAGATGGTTATGATGTTCAATTCTACCAGGCATTCAGAGAAGAAATAATATGTATAAACTTTCAGAAAACCGAGAGGAAGAAGTCATTCCTAAAATTTGTTCTGTGAGACCAGTCTTATTCTGATACCAAAAAAAAGATGAGAAAAGAGAACTAAAAAAAAAAAATTTTCATAAAAATATCCATATTTAGTTTTTTGTGTGTGTATCTTGCTTGCTATCAAATGGGCAAGAACAAAAGTATAAATAAATTCAGAGAAGAATTCTTAAGTGAAGAAAATTTCTAATTTGTTAAGTTAAATCTTTTTTGAAAATGGGGAAGAGACTTCCAGGCTGCTCTTTGTCAATAAGCTTATTTTAAAGACAATTACTCTAACTAAACATTTATCTGACTCATTTTCATGAAAAGAAATAAGAGATTCCAGATGAATTACTAAGTTATTTTCATAGAGCAGATAGATTCAAATGCTTTTAGGGAACCAGATTTTATCAAAGTTATGGGGAGAGAAAAGGTTTTATTTCATGATTTAAATCTCTGGAATAATATGAGGATTTAAAGTGTGTTTAAAAAGAGAATACTGATTTTAAAAGCAATATATTCCGATTATAAAATTGCAGGCAATTCCTGTGAAACATAAGAAGTGGTATGTGAAGAAATTTATGACACCTTTGATGAGATTAAGTTGAAAATAAAAAATATTAAAAAATAAAATTGGTAGCAAAGATGAATAAAACAAATGCTAGCAAAGCATAAAAAATTGTGTCAGTATATCTAAAGGCAGATTGACTAGAAACTCACTAATAATCCAAAAGAAAGTAGAACTTATTTGATTAAATCTAGGTGCAAATCATGAATCAAACTGAGGCAGTGTTAGACTTGCCACTTAAGTGAGCAGAGGATAAAGTCACGGATGTAGTTAAGGACTAACAAATACATTTATGCTTAATAACCTCCTCATCACTCCTAGAAAAAAGATCTCATTCTTACATTGGCTTATAGGGCCCTAACTTCTCTACCTCCTGCCTTTGCCCCATCTCCTAGGCTGGTCTTTCCTATCTGGATTCCACCTTCACTGCCATTTTTTCGTTCCCCGATTGACTGCCTCCCAACCCAGGTCCTTATCATAAGATGTTCCCTTGACCTATACTGTTCTCTCCTCTTCCTTTCCAAGTCAGTCACTGCACATTTTACACATCCCAAGTTAAAAATGACTTCCAGCAACTATAACAGGTTATCACAGATGCATATTGCTTTTTTGAATTATGACTTTCTTTTATAATGCTAATGGTAGTTTGTAATTATATACATTTTATAAATATTTTATTTGTACCTGCCTTCTTTACTAAACTGTAAACTTCTCGAATGCAGGGACTGTATTTCTGCATTGTGTCTCTACCATTCAGCTGGCACAAAGTAGGAATTAAATAATATTTGAGACATTAATCAGCAAAAAAGAAAAGAGAGCAAAGCTTGAAATGTAGTAATCATACTAGAATTAATAAAATGAACACAAAATAAAACATTAAAACCTGGCATAGACTGAGGTAGTAAGGAAACATCTATAAATCTGGTCCTCTTGCTTGAAAAATGTCCTAAAGTATTAAAGAAGTTGTCAGAAAAGCTATACAGTGGAGTAAAAAGATTTGCTCTTCCCTGCACATAATTGTGCATTACGGCCTGACTTTCTTTTATCTGCTATATACTACTGTTACTTACTCTTTCCTCTTGCAATGTCCTTTTCTTTCACTTTCATACAGCTAGGATATGGGTTTCAAACAATAAAAGATAACATCATGAGCAAATAAATCGATGAGTGGCAGTGGGAAATGTTCTCATCATGGTCTTGAATGCCACTGTCTGAGAAAGAGTTTTAAGCGAAGTTATAATGCCATCAGGATATACAACACTCCAGAACCTGAAGCACAAATCGTGACTTTCGTGACATCATTTACTTTCCTTAATGGCATCAGCGTGTTTCCTCACTAGCAATGACATGTAGCGATAGGGGTAGGTAAAAATGCTAGCTTAGAAAAATCTAGCTAGTTATAATAAAATATAAAATCCTTGTAGCCACAGTCATTCTGTTAGTCATAAAGCATACAGATAATGTAACCTTGAAAGTCTCTTTATAGTTTTTTTTTTTTTTTTAATTCAACACTTAGCGGGAAAATATCCAAACCCTTAGTTCTCTTATGGTACCATTCTGATATAATTTTATTGGTTGATAACCATTGTGACCCAAGCCATAATATTTATAATAACTAAGTAATAGACTATATATTTATAATTTTATTTATTTTCATCTTTATTAGATAAATTTAAAAATTAGATTAGTTAAAAAGAAAATATGTGGACTTCATTCTCTATATTCCAGAGTCATTGTTACATTGGGACAAAATTTGCAACTATAAGTTCTTAGAAACAATATGATTATTAAAGATGACTTTTTTTATTTACCATATTGTGCCATTTCTGTAAATGTGCGGACTTTTTAAATACACGTGTCCACTGTCATTTAGCCATTTCTTTTTTGTTAGTAGAAAGCCCATAGTTTCAGATGCTTCTCTCTATTATCCTTGGCCAAATAATGAGTCTTAAACACAAGTGCAACTAGTACAATGACTCCATGAGATATTTACATTTTGTGGGTGAATGAAATAGCCCTCCTTCTGGTTTTTATTTTATCTGGTAACATGCCCGGGATTATAGGTTCTCTGTACAGGTAGAATAATGTGGCACAGAGATACTTTTTATCTGATTTTTTTCCATACTTAATATTAAGAACCCAAAGTGAAAACTTTATGAAGCGGGTAGTTCAAAATGGCAATGTAAGAAGATCCTGAACTCGCCTCCTCCCACAGACATCTACAACTAATTGTGGAACAGTTTCCTCTGAAAAGAATCTGAGATCTATCTGAACAGCTGTTCCATATTAAAGTATAAAAGGGCCATATGGATATGGGTAGGAGAATCAGAGACACACACTGCCAAAATGTCTGGATAACCATGGGTCTTTGGGAAATTAAGATTCTACTCTTCAAGGGCTCATGTACAATCTCATCCCCTCCAGGACCAAGCACAGAATAGTTTGAAAAGAGGCTAAACCATATGTAAAGAAGACTCATTTGCTAACCATAAAGCATCTGCCAGAGGAAGAGAAAGCTGTTGAGACACTCTCTGGGGACAAGGTGTTGGCATGTGTTATTTTTACCTTCTCTTTCTACTTTAATATCACTAGTGCTGGCACTTTAATCTGCTAGCAGTGGCTAGCAAGCAGTCTTTCCAGAGGAGGCTGACCATTAGCCCTGCCCCAACATGCTACTCCTACGACCAGCCTGCTTTGTGCTACTTCTGAGAATAGCCCAACCAGAGATGGCAGGCAAGCATCTCTGCCCTTCTTGCACCATTCTTAGGGTCTTTCCAAAAGCAGTAGGTTCACTCAATGTACACATAAAATGCCCCTTGAGCTTTAGGCTTTAGGGCTAGAGGAGATTACATTTTTAGCCCTCGTGGGTCTGAAACAATTGGAGACTATCCA
>NW_006431956.1:3340499-3356848 GCF_000325575.1 Pteropus alecto | reverse complement strand
GTTAAACAATAAGATTCATCTCCTACATAGGGCCACTCATTCAAGACTAGGAGAGGTAGCTGTTTCACCTAAATCTTAGAAACACAGAGATTCAAACAAAATGGGAAAACAGAGGAATGCATTCCAAATGAAAGAATAAGATAAAACCAAGGAAAAAGCTTAATGAAATGGAGATAAGTAACATCTGATAAAGTGTTCAAAGTAATAGTCATAGAAAGGCACAGCAAAATGAGAAGAATGGATGAAAACAAAGAACTTCAAAAGACAGAGAGAAATATAAAGAAGCACCAAATAGGAAACACAGAGCTGAAGAATATAACTGTACTGAAAAATACACTAGAGGGGTTCAACAGCAGGCTAGATGAAGAAGAAGGAAGAATCAGTGAGGTGGAATACAGTAGAGTGGAACTCACCCACATAAAGCAGCAAAAGAAATAAAAATTTTAAAAAGTGAAGATAGCTTAAAGGACCTATGGAACAACATCAAGTGGTACACTCTTATTATAGGGATCCCAGAGAGAGAGACAGAGAGAAAGCAGAAAATTTATTTGAAAAAATGCTAGCTAAGAGTTTTCTAATCTGGTAAAGGAAACAAACATCCAGATCTAAGAAGCCCAGAGAGTTCCAAATAAGATGAACCCAAATGGACCCACATCAAAACACATTACAATTTAAAAGTCAAACGTTAAAGATAAAGATTGAATCTTAAAAGCAGCAAAACAGTTTATTATGTGGAAGGGAATCCCCATTCGATTATCAGCAGATTTCTCAGCAGAAACTTGTAGGCCAGAAGGGAATGGCATGGTATATTCAAAGTGCTGAAAGACGAACTTCCAACTAAGAATAATGTATTTGGCAAGGTTATCATTCAGTGTTGTTTTCCAGACAAGTAAATGCTAAAAGAGTTCATACCACTAAAGCAGGCTTACAATAAATGTTAAAAGGACTTCTTTAAGCTGAAAAGAAAGGGCACTAACCAGTAACAAGTAAACATAGAAAAGTTAAAAGCTCAATGTTAAAGGAAAATGCATACTAAAGGAAGTGGATTAATTACCTATAAAGCTAGTATGAAGCTTAAAAGACAAAAATAAAAATAACTATAACTACAAAAAATTAATTGAGGGATACACAACATAAAAAGATGTAAAATGTGACATTAAAAACTTAAAACTTAGAGGGTGTAAAATGCTATCAACTTAAAATAGGCTGTTCTGTACACACAAGCTGTCATATGTGAGTCATAGGACAATCTCAAAGTAAACACCCATGATAAATGCACAAAAGATAATGAGAAAGGAATCTAAGCATAACATTACAGAAAGTCATCAAACCACAAAGGACAGAAGCAAGAGAAGAACAGAGAAAAAGTACGAAATAGCCATAAAAAATAATAAAATGGCAATAGCACATACATATCAATAATTACTTTAAATACAAATGGACTAATTTTCCTATCAAAAGACATAGTGGCTAAATAGATAAGAAACAGGACTCTTCTGTATGGTGCCTACTAGCGACTTACCTCAGATATAAGGGTACGCACAGACTGAAAGTAAAGGGATGGAAATGATGTTTCAAGCAAAGGAAAACCAAAAGAAGGCTCAAGTAGCTTTAGTCAAATCAGACAAAATAGACTTTAAAACAAAGACTGTAACAAAAGACAACGATGAGCATTACACAATAATTAAAAGGTCAATCTAACAAGAAGAAATAACCTTGTAAATATCTATTCAACCAAAGTAAAATACCTAAATATGTAAAGCAAATATTAAGACCTAGAGTACAGCAATACAATAACAGTGGAGCACTTCAATACCCCGTGGATACATCATCCAGATAGAATAAAGTGACATTAGCCTTAAATAACACATTAGATCAGCTAGGATTAATAGATATATACAAAACATCCATCAAAAAGCAGCAGAATATACATTTTTGTCAAGTCCACATGGAACATTCTCCAAAGTAGTTATATACCAGGCCATTAAACAAGTCTCAATAAATTTAAGAATATTGAAATCATATCAAGCATCTTTCTTAGCCACAGCAGAATGAAGCTAGAAATCAATTATAGGAAAAGAACTAGAAAAATCACAAATATGTGTGGATTAAACAACACGCTATTGAACAAACAATATATCAACAAAGAAATCAAAGGAAAAAAATCCAGAAATACCTTTAGTCAAATGAAAATGGAAATACAACATGTCAAAATCTATAGGATGAAGCCAAAGCATTTCTAAGAGGGAAGTTTATAGCCATACAGGCCTAGCTCAAGAAACAAGAAAAATCTCATATAAGTACTCTATACCTAACAGAACTACAAAAAGAACAACAAACAAATCCCAATGTTAGCAGAAGGAAGGAATAATAAAGATTAGAGCAGTAATAAATGAAATAGAAAAATAGAGGGTAAAAACACAATTGAAAAGACCAATGAAACTAAGAATATTTTTTAAAAAAGATAAAGTAAATGGATAAACGTATAGACTCACTAAGGAAAAAAGGGAAATGCTCAAATAAATAAAATTAGAAATGAGAGAAGACAAATGGAAAGTACTATAAAGAAATACAAAAGATCATGAGACTTCTATGAACAATTATGTACCAACAAATTGGACAACCTAGAACAAATGGAGAAATGCCTTGAAGCATAGACTTTTCCAAGACTAAATCATGATGAAATATCTGAATAAACCAATTGCTAGTAAGGAGATAGAATCAGTAATCAAAAACCTCCCAACACACAAAAGTCCAGGCCCAGATGGCTTCACTGGTGAATTCTACCAAATATTTAAAGAAGATGTAATGCCTATTCTGCCCAAGTTCTTCCTAAACATTGAGGTGGCAGAAATGCTCCCAAATTCACTTTACAAGGCTAGCATTATCATGATACAAAAACCATACAAAGACACCACACGTTCACATTAAAAAAAAATACAGGCCAATATCCCAGATGAACATAGATGCAAAAATTTTCAACAAAATATTAGCACGCCAAATGCAACAGTACTTTAAAAGGATTATATGCCATGATGAAGTAGAATTTATTCCAGGGATTCAAGGATGGTTCAACATCCTCAAATCAATTGATATATTACATTAACAAAATGAAGAATAAAAGTCACATAATATCTCAATAGATGCAGAAAAAGCATTTGACAAAATTCATTATCCATATATGATAAAAACTCACAGCAAAGTGAGTATAGATGTAACACACCACAACATAAAGGCCATATATGACAAGCCTGTACCTACAGCTAACATTGTAATCAAAGGTGAAAAGCTCAATGCTTCTATCATAAAATCAGGAATAAGACAAAGATGCCCATTCTTGCCACTATTATTCAACATAGTATTGGAAGTCCTAGACAGAGCAATTACACAGGTTTAAGAAAAAAGAAATAGGAAAAGGAATTCAAATTGAAAAGGAAGAAGTAAAACTGTCACTATTTGCAGTGACATATTATACATAGAAAACCCTAAAGACTCCACAAAACAACTGTTTGGACTAATAAACAAAATTAGTAGAGTGTAGGTATGTAGTCAATATAAAAAATCTGTTGCGTTTTGATACACTAACAATGAACTATCAAAAAATAATTTTTAGTGTCATTTACAATTGCATTGAAAAAAACACCTAGGAATAAATATAACCAAGGAGATGAAAGACTTGTATACTGAAAAGTATGAGACATGATGAAAAAACCTGAAGAAGACACAAATAAATTAAAAGATATTTTGTGCTCATGGATTTGAGAATATTACAGAAATGTCTAGATTACCCAAAGCAATCTACAGATTTACTATAATCCCTATCAAAGTTCCAATGGGATTTTTCACAAAAATAGAATGAACCATTCTAAAATTTGTATAGAATCACAAAGGATCCCCAAAAGCCAAAGCAGTCTTGAGAAAGAACAAAGCTGAAGGCAACTCCCTCTCTGATTCCAAACTATATAACAAAGCTGTAGTAATTAAAACAATATAGTATTGGCATAAAAACAGACACATAGATTAATAGGATAGAACAGAGAGTCCAGAAATATACCCACAGATAAATGGTCAATTAATTTGTGACAGAGTGAGCAAGAATATACAATGGAGAAAGACAGTCTCTTCCAATAAATGGTGCTGGGAAAGCTGGACAGTCACATGCAAAAGAATGAAACTGGACCACTGTTTCAAAATTACGATAGACCATATACGAAAATTAACTCTAATAGATTAATGAATGTAAGACCAAGAACCATAAAATTTTTTCTAGAAGAAAAAGATATGCATTAAGCTCATTTGACATTGCTCTTGGTGATTTTTTTTTTTTTTTTTGGATGTGATTCCAAAGACAAGGGCAACAAAAGCAAAACTAAACAAATGGGACTATACTAAACTTAAAGGCCTTTACACAGCACGGAAAACATCAACAAAATAAGGCAACCATATGAATGAAAGAAGATATTTTCAAATTATATATCAGATAAGGGGTTAATATTCAAAATTTATATTAAAAATGCATACAGCTAAATAACAAAAAAAAAAAATCTGATTTAAAAATGGGCAGAAGATTTGAGTGAACATTTTTCTGAAGAAAACATACAGATTACCATGAAAAGATACTCAACATCACCAATGTCAGTGAAATGCAAATCAAAACCACAAGAAGATATCACCTCATACATACCTGAATGGCTGTTATTAAAAGAACAAGAAATCACAAGTGTTAGTACACGGAGTCAAGGGAACCCTCATACATCGTTGGTGGGAATGAAAATCGGTGCTACCACTATGGAAAACAGTATAGAAGTTCATTAAAAAATTAAAAATAGAACTACCATATGATCCAGCAAATCCACTTGTGGGTTTTTATCTAAAGAAACAAAAATACTAATTTGGAAAGATGTATGCACACCTAGTTCTTTGTAGTAGTATTTTCAGTAGTCAAAATGTGGAAACAATCTAAATGTCCATTGATGGATGAATGGATAAAGAAGATGTGGTATTTATATACAATGAAATATTGCTCAGCCATAAAATAAGGAAAAACTTGTCATTTGTGACAGCGTGAGTGGACATTGAGGGTATTTGCTAAGTGAAATAAGTCAGACAGAGAAAGACAAATTCTGCATGATTTCGCTTATTCAGAGAACTTAAAAAAAAAAATCAAAAACCCCCAAAGTAAATAAACATACAAAGCGATACCAAACCAAATTCACAGAGAACAGATTGGTGGTTGGCAGAGTGGGTGAAATGGGTGAAGGAGATCAAGAAGTACAAACTTCCACATATAAAATGAATAAGTCGTGGAGTCGTGTAATGTACAGCATACTGACAATAATCAATAATACCAATTGCAGATTTGGAAGTTACTAAGAAAGTAAATCTTAAATGTTCTCCTCACAAGAAAAAAATTTTTATAACTTTGTATGGTGACAGATGATGACTAGACTTATTATGGGGATCATTTTGTAGTGTATACAAATGTTGAATCATTAGGTTGTACACCTGAAACTAATATAATGTGTGTCAATTATACTTCAGTAATTTTTTGTGTGTATGTGTGAGCTCAACAACTCAAGCTGACGTTTACCACAGGAACTTAGATGAAAGCATCTTGTGGACAGATGAACTGCTCTTGAATATGGAATTCTGTTTTCAGTTCTGGACAGTCAGGATGGGAATTGTATCTGTGATAATAATGGCACAAGGCAGGCAGAAGCTATTTTTAAGAGAACTGCTTGAAGGCCTTTGCTATATTCTGGAGGGAAGAAAAAAAGTCAGATTTCCATCTTTACTTCTGATTTTGGAGCTCTGACTTCCCCAACCTGAAAACAGTAAAAGCTACACCTATGCAAATTAGTAAAATATGCTGCAAAGAATAACAGGAAAAATGCAGCCATACTATTCTACACAGTGCATCATTTATAAATCTGTGGTTAATATCTGAGCAGCTTCATGTGGAAAAAAGAAAACCCAATACATTGAGAGAGAGAACATGTAACTAATTATGCTCAGTTGCACTGTTACCAGTTATTGCCTCTGAACAATGCATGCCACCAACAACTATCCAAGTCATACATAATACATAATAGATTGGAAAACACATACCCAAACTAGTCATATTAAATCCATAACTCAAAATATAAGCCTTTTGCTCATTCACATCCCTTTACTTTTGGCATTTGGATTCTAATTTTATTCATTTATTTGTAAACATGGCCTTATCTCTTGGTTGATATTCTTCAAAGTAAAGATCATATCTGCAAGCAATGAGAACAAAAGAAAAAAGTGAAGTACTTCAACCTGATGGAAACTGCTCTTCTACCAAATAAATTTAATCTGAAATAATCTATTCAGTACATGATCCCTTTTCTTCTCAATGCTCATATCAGATAACAAGAAACATCTATGAACAAGAGAGGAGAATAATCAGGGATCAAGGCAGAGTTTTATAAACATAGTACAACATTTGGCCTCTGACTCAGGAACATGATCATTCAGTAGGGTGATATCCTGCATTTCGTGCCATCCTTCCCCCTTATTATGGAGAAGTCACTGCTGTTAAAATGTTTAATCTCAGAGAAAAGGAAGTTTGTATAGAGATATTTAATCTAGCATCAGAGTTAAAAGCGAAGATCGATAATGCCTGTCAGAAAAATGGGGCATTTAAAAGTCAGGCATTAAACAAGGTTCCTTTGTGTATGAGTCCATCGTTCTGGGGTCTGGATGTAGCGAATAGAAATCTTCCGCCATTCAGTTTTCTGCACTATGCTTGCACTGTTTTTAATAATTAAAAATTTTTGCTTTGTTTAAATTATAGCACATAATAATAATAAACATTTATTGAGTACTTACATTTTCAGCTTTAATACACAATCTAAACAAACATACATCAAACATATAACTCTTTCCTTTAAAATACATATTTACTAGTTACTGTCTTGTTTTGATCATCACTGTATCGCTACACTTCTTGAAAAAATATTTTCATTCATTTACTCCAGTTACTTGAATCTTATTCACTTTTCAGTCACTGCAATTGAGCTTCGGTGTCCCCAACTAAAATCCAGTGATGGGTTTGCCAAATATAATTGATATTTTTAGACCATAATGTGTAAAAAATTATACAAATGCTACAAAATTTAGGAATGTTAGCCTTTTATACTCTCACTCCTCTTGCCACCTCTGAGTTAAACACTGTCATTTAGTGTCTACCTTTCTATTCCTTTGATCATGCATTTATATGTATATGTACATAGTATGGATAGATTAAACTGCTTTCCAGTCTTTGCCTTGTAATCACTTAATATATGCACACCTCTCTCCATATCGGCACATCAGTGTAGACTGGGCTGCTTCATTCTTTCTAATGACTGTGGTGTGGATGCTGCATGAAGTATATAACATTTCTGTTGCTCTGAACATTTAAGTTATTAACACATTTATTTAAAAAAAAAGGTTTCAATGAACATTCTGAATGAGATTGGTGAGTCATACATCATACGCTTTAAAAATTTACCAATACTGCCAAGTCTCTACCCAAATTATTCAACAACTTCTCTCACAAATAAGAATACACATCCATATTTCATAATGTGAAACATGTTTATTTCATGCCGAAAAATAACTTCTTCCATTGATTATGGATGAGGTTAATCATCTTTTTATATATTTACTCACTATATGATAATGTTGTTTTCTACCTTATAATTTTATCAAAATTTTTATAGCATGGTTTGCTAATCATATTGATATTAATAATAATTTGAAGGACCTTAATTAGTTTATCTTTTATGTATTGCAAATATTTTTTACATTACGATATTTAGTTTTGCACATTTTAATGTTATATTATGTTGTACATGAATTTTTAATGTTATGCAATTGCAATTGGCAATCTTTCCTTTTATGGTATTTGGACTGTGTGATTTGCTTCTGAAGATCATAAATATTACTTTATAATTTATTGTACTACTCTTCTAGTTCTCTGATACATCAAGACATTACATATATATATATAAAACCAGGTTTCTGATATTTTTATCCTAATGAAAAGACAATTTCCTAAACCATTTACTGAATTGTTAATAATTGCTTAGAAATTTTTAACATTTTTATTGTAAAAATGAGCATATTTGATAGATTTATAAACTGTACTTTTTTGTGCTACTTGTTTATGTCTGCCACATTATTTCAATTTTTGCATTTTAATAACTCATTTTTTATGACTAGAAGGGTATGTCAATCCACACCACTATTTTTCAATATTTATTTATTCTTTTAATGCTTTTGTCTTCAATTTAATCTTACACTATTCACAAAAATTAATGAGAAAGATTAAAAACTTAAATATGAGACCTGAGCCTATAAAATTTCTAGAAGAAAACATAGGAAAATACTCCTTAACACTGGTCTTGCCAACAATTTTTCAGATATGACACCAAAAGCAAAAGCAACGAAGGTAAAAATTAATGTGTGACTATATAAATCATAAAAGATTTTGCAGCAGAAACAGTCATAAAAATGAAAAGGAAGCTTATGGAATGGTAGAAAATATTTGCAAATCATTTATCTGATGGGGGGGTTAATATCCAAAATATATAAACTCATACAACTCAATATCAAAACAACAACAACAAAAAGTAATCTGATTTAAAACTGGGCAAAGACACTAAATAGACATTTTCCAGAGACAACATAGAAATAGTGAACAGGTATATGAAAAACAGGATCAACATCACTAATTATCAGGGAAAAGCAAATCAAGTCACAGGGTTAGAATGTCTGTCATCAGAAAGGCAAGAGAGACCAACTGTTGGTGGGGATATAGAGAAAGGAGAACGTTTATGCATTACTGGTGGAAATGTAAATTGGTGGGAATGTAATTGGTGTTCTCACTGTGGAAAGCAGTATGGACGTTCTTCCAAAAAATAAAAATAGAACTACCTTATGATCCAGCAGCCCCATTTCTGGGTTTATATCCAAAAGAAATAAAAACCAGATCTCAAAGAGATATTTGCACTTCCGTGTTCATTGCAGCTTTATTTACAATAGCAAAGATATGAAAACAATCTAATGATCCATCAATAGATGAAGAGATAAAGGTGTGTGTGTGTGTGTGTGTGTGGGTGTGTGTGTGTGTGTGTAAGAGAATATAATTCAGCCATCAGTAAGAAGGAAATCCTGTCACTTTTGACAACATGGATGGACCTTGAGGGCATTATGCTAAGTAAAAAAAGTCAGACAGAGAAAGACAAATACTGTATGATATCACTTATATGTGGAATCTAAATTAGCTAACTCATAGAAACAGACACTAAAATGGCTGTTATAAGGGGCTAGTGGGTAGGGGAAATGGGGAGATATGGGTGAGAGGGTACAAACATCCACTTATGAGTACTTCTAAAGATCAGGCTGTGCAGCAATGTGATTATAGTTAATAATACTTTACTAAATACTTGAAAGTTTCTGAGAGAGTAGATCTTAAATATCCTCAGCACAAAAAATAAATGGTAATGAAGTGATATGATAGAGGTATAAGCTAGGGCTATATTGGTAATCATTTTGCAGTATATATCAAATCAACATATACACCTTAAACATACATAATGTTATATGTCAATTACATCACCATAAAGCATGGGGGGGGAAATACCTTTCTGAGAGAGAGAGAGAGAGAGAGACAGACAGACAGACAGACAGAGACAGAGACAGAGACAGAGACAGAGACAGAGACAGAGAGAACATCTTAGATCCCTCTGAGTTTCTTTTCACAGTTTGGAAGAAAGCATATTTCCTACCTGGATCTGAGATCTTGCTCAAGATACAAGCTGTATTTTCCAAACTATCTTTCTCAGCTCAACATGTAAATAAGAAATGACAATTAAATACTCAAAACTTACTGGACATGGAGAGTATGTTAGACCCATAGAATAACTGAAAAAGAGTCAATGCAAGAAATAAATAAAGATAAATTTACATTTATAAAGTACAGAATAAAAATTTATGTTATATTTATATAGAAGTTTGTATTATTTTTGGAATCTATCATTACTTTGATTAACCATGTTATTTGATTTCTTTAATTAGCTTACTCATCTGATATTAGTCAAAGGAGTAGAATACATCTCTCTACTTAGTTTGGGAAGATTCTGGAAGCTTGGAGTAGCTGCTCAGTCTATTCACTTTTTGCTTACTAATTTCTCTCCTTGCTTCTCCTCTGATTCAGTTTCCATATTCACTGCCTTTGGGATAGCCCTGACTTCCATTTTAGCAATGCTCATAAGAACCTCATTCAAAGAAATTAATTTTCCATTTACTCCCTTATTTTTTCTATAGAAATTTATACTTCTGAGTCATAGGGGGATCCTCAAGCCAGACCCAGAAAGCCTTTATTGATAATGTTTAAATGCCAAATCAAATGCTCTTCAGCCAGAAGACTCCTGGTCATATAAATGGAGTCTTTGCTATTCCATGCTCTTAAGAGCTCTGAAGAGGTGCACATGGTGAAGAAGCAAAATTTCTCTGGATATGAAAATAAACCTTGGCTTGGTGAGTATGGTCAGATAATTACTGGAATAAATGTAAAGGAAGCTATAATATTTCCTCAAAGAAAAGTTGCTCTGTCAGCTTCCATCCTCGTAATATTATTGTTGCAAGATTAGGGCTTACAAGCTTATACAGTCCTTTGATTTTGGAAGTTTTCCTTAAATACTGCTTAGCTTATTGCCCATATCTGTACTTGCTAGGAATAAATAGTTCTTCATCTTCTACTTCAGATCGCTGCATAGCCTTCTTGCATCCATACCAAATAACCATGATCAGATTTGCTAGATGGATAAAGAAGGCGTCTAGAAGAATTTCTCAAGGTATCAGATTAAAACATGTAAAAGCCAACAGATTCTGTAAACAGGAATGTCAGTTCCTCTGACACCCTAGAGGATTCACACCCCTGAAGAAATTTGTAAATGTGAAGCAGAAGCCCAAAGAGCGTACAGTGCCATGGCAAAGGCTGTCATCATCCCCAAAAACCTGAATTGATGAAAGAAGTCCACTTTGTGTGCTCTGATACACACAAAGCAAGTGGTATCACACCAAGTAGAGAATGACAGAGAAAACTGTTCTTTCGTTTTTCATTTCCTTTTTTTCCCCCTTCGTGATTCCATACTCTGATTTTTTTTTTTTTTTTTTTTTGGAAAAAGAGTAAGAATGTATTGATAAGGGATAGTAATAAAAATCAGAACCCTAATGGCTATAGTATGGGCTTTCAAATGATGTTTCCTCTACCCTCCAAATTCCACTTAAAAAGAGGCCCCACACGATGAGTGACCTCTGCCTCTGAGGAAAATTACTCAGGTTTAGCATCTTCTCACCACTCTGCACTAATTCTGCAGGATTAAATATCAAACCAAGCTCTGCACAGTCTGTAGGCAAATTGAACTCTTCAAGTTGAGGACTAAACAGATAAGTCCCAAAAGAGATTGTTTTCCCTTTCATTGACAGGATGGGAAAGATTTATTACAATGTTGAACTAAAATGTTGAAAATGTATTTAAGAAACCTATGGCAATCTTTGTTAATCTAATTTCTATCTGCACAATGATGCAAAATTTCTGCACAGAACTGACTATAAATAGGACAAACAAAACTTGTTTCTTAAGTTCTCCTTTAGTTTTACCTTTTTTAAAACACAATTTGGCTACTTGCCGCCAAGGATTGAGAAAATAAGCCAATAATTTCTTTCCACAAAAGTGTTGGAAAGGTCACAAGTAGTGTTTGGCTTACTAGTGTGCCACTAATTGAAATTAACTCTTTGGAGATTAAAAAAGTATTCTTAAATTATAGAGGTGCTACTACACGTTAGGATTTGTTTATTTATTTAGGTCTTAAATCTCTTTAAAACATCACTCTTGGAAAATGTCAGTGTATTGATTATCTTCCTAAAATGATACCATCCCCTTTTATTAGACCATGTGTACGAGGCATTGAAAATTTATCTTATGTGACAATCAGAAAAACCATTCAGAAAACTGGGAGGAAAATCCAAGAGCTATTTAAAGCAATGGTGTGCAGCCTTAATAATCACATCAGTTCTATGGCTGCACAAATAGTCATTGGTTCTAATCTTTTTCTTTAGTTAGTCAAATCACTGAAATTAGATTAAGATGAGATATTATATAATATTCCTGTACTAATTCATACAGCTCATTTTTTACCACTGGATAATCAATAAGCATTTACCTACGTTAGTTGTGGAATGCTGAAAGGAAAATAATGATAAAAACCAGAAATGAAATTGGAAATCAAAGAACGATAGAGTAGTAGGCATGATATAAATAATCAAAGTGACCACATCTTTACCTTTAGGGGTCTGCTATAACAGGATTGATGGCAAGGTCTTTGATGGCACTCACAGTAGCAATGGATGCAATAGTGAAAGAGAATGAAGTGTTCCCACTAAGCTGTGGAAGAGTAGAATTGAATCCATGCCACCTAAGTCTGAGATGGAGCATAACTCTCCAACCCACAACCTAAAGCTTGAAATCAAATACCGAGTATAACTGAGGAAATCTTTTTCTCTACCAGTTCTGTCTTCTTTAGCTTACCTACTTAGCTTTTTTCTTCTTTCTTCCTTATTTTTGATCAAATTAGACAGAGATTATAAACTCCTATAATAGGGAATAGGGTGAATTGTGTCCCCCAAAATTTATTTAAATCTCATTTAAACCTTAGGATTGACCTTATTTGGAAATAGAGTTCCTACAGATGTAATTAGTTAAGATGAGGTCATACTGGAGTATGATGAGCCCTCAATCTAGTAGGATTGATGTCTTTATAAAACAAAGGAAAATTTGAGGACACACACACACACACACACAGAATACATGCAAACCCACAGAAGCTAGCGGAGAAACGTGGAAGAGGTTGTCCTTCATAGCCCTCAGAAGGAGCCAGCCTTGCTGACATCCAGATCTCAAACTTTTAGCTTTCAGAGCTATGAAATGATGAGTATCTGTTATTGAAACCCCTCAGTTCATAGTACTCTGTTAAGGAAGCCCTAGAAAACCAACACAACTGCCTTGATGTAGACACTCTAGATCACATTTCCCGCACTTACCTGATCATCAGAATTATTTGTATAATTTTTAAAAATACAAATTCTGGTGGAAATTTCCGCAACAGATTCTGATTCAGTATGTTTGGGGTGGGTTTGGAAGTCTTTATTAAAACAAAAGAACAACCAAACTAAAAACTCCGGTCTGTGGTTATGATGCAGAATTGGGTTTGAGAACCTCTACTCAAGGAAAACAGTGTGGAGAGAATTTGTCAAATGTCAAAAAATTCTGGTTCTTGGTTCTAATTTTTCTCTAGTTTACTTGGTGAGGTTAAAAAAATTATTATTATTATTATTAATTATTAATTAATAAGCTGATCCTCAGTTTTCTCTTCTGCAAAATGAGAAGGCCGGTCCTTATTGTAAAAGGCAGAAATCATCATCATATTTCTTTTCTATTTTGTTCAATGATAAGATTATGTGCAGCAAGTCTTCAATGTCATTTTATTCAACATCATTTCATTAGACCATTGACAAGATGCCATCAGCTTAACTCTTGTTTATATCAATTAGCCTATGGTAAAATCATTTTGTTACACATCATTTTACTTAAGGTGACAGAAGCTATTGAGGACATTGAGTGAGGACTTACTGTATAACATTCTCTCCATCACAGTACATGTGCCAGTCAGTAATGGCCTTTCTTTGTAGGTCAGGTTCCCCATGAAATGGAGTCTTAATTGATGATTATGTGCTGATAGCTTATTGGAGAATGAGGAATCAAGATGGGCAGAGCGAGAAGTAGAATGATCACGTTGACAGGAGGCCCACAGTCAATCTCGCCCGTGACACTTGAGCTGAAGTATCCCTTCAGCAATGTCTCTAATTGAGGGGAGGGACTTGGAAGTGTGGACCTCCATGTTAACCAGTTCTGGGTTGTGAGCAGCTTGCAGAGAACATGTGGAGCTTTGGGAGGCAGCTTCCATCAGCTGAGAAGAATTTCTGGGGAGGTACCAGGCTGAGAGGCAGCAGCCAGCAGTCTTGGCAGCTGATGAAAGGAGCCCCAGCTGGGCAATCTCTTGGAGGCTCACCACAGCATCTCCTACAGTTCTTCTCCATGCCATCTGACTCTTCTTGCTTCATGAATTCTCCCTGTCTGTGAACAGCTATTCCAGGACTATGTTCCCTTTTCCTATGGCACCTTTAAAAAAGAGGAAGTTTAGTTGGACAAACTATAGCTCTCACCAATTGGCGCTTACAACCCAGTACTTACTAGCTCCTCTCTCTCGCTCTACTATTTTAAATTCTCCCTGCCCTTGCCTACCACCTCTGCTGGTCTACATGGTTTGCCTAGTGGGATGAGCCTCTGGGCACCCAGTCTTTCTTGGGCCATGCCAGTGTACTGCTCCTTTTACCATCATAATTGGACAGAGGAATATCAAGAAATGACCTCTGCGAGTCACCTGCATTTCTGAGTGATTCCCCACAGTACTTGCTACCCATTGTCTTAAGATTGTTTCCTTTCACTTTTCCTGACATTGGTATGTAAATTTTGTATATATTTTTATAATGGACATGGCAAAGAGACTATAGTTATGACATGTTGCGCCTTCACAGGAGAAGCATTTGAGGTCTTCTCCCATTACACTTCTCCTAGTAAGTGTGAAGATCATTGTGGTAGACTAGTTAGGTTCTCAACTTCTTAGAAGTGAAAGCGATGGCACAGAGTGAAAAGTAGAGGACCATGACCTGTCACCTGAGAAAAGGGCTTTCTCTCTCTTTCTCACTACATATTGGCATGTTATAATCTTTATCCAGAATTAATTTTGAAGCTAACTTGGAAAGCTCAAGAACTATCTCCCATTGTAAGAGATATAAAAATATTACTGAAAAAGTCTTAGATTTCACATGCTAGATTATTGTCTAACTCAGGCTATTCCAGGACCCAAAAGAGACATAGCTACTGAAAGTCAGGTTCAGATACTGGTAATAAACATCAATGTTAAGGTCCTTTCATTCCATAATCTATATATTTTAGATAGATTTCTATATCAGGGAACCAGTATCACCCTTGATAAGGAAAACTAGATGTGGTCCAAACAATGCATATATTTTGTTCTTTATGTTTTACCTGCTCTAGATTTGAGAAATGTATTCCATCGTATAAATTAGCACAGTTTTAGTGGGTTGCTCTAAGTGATTGGTTTATCATTGTATCATGTTAGGCTGTTTATTTCCAAATCTAACAACAAAACACATAATTGAAATGTTAAAATGAATAGGAAATCTGGTCCCTAGTGTAAGTGAAAAATCTTTGTATATACTATCCTAATAATTTCTCTCAACTCTCCTTATAGTATCTTATTGTGTAATCTTAAAATTCAAACCAGTGATGAATCTTGGGCCTCACATGTAGTATAGTTTCTTTTCTAATGAGGAAGAGTTGCTTTCATGGGTTATATTACTAAATACAAATTACAAATGGGGTATGTTCCAAAATATCTTTTTGCTAACAAGATATTTCATACATAGAACATATTTGCTTACAGTGCTGATGTTGTATATAATACTTTTATAAATCTTTTTTTCCAAGACATATTTTCTCACATGGTTAATGATGTAAACATTATAACTGAAGTAGGCATAAATAATATTATTTTAAAAATAATAAACATTCTATAAACTAAAATTTGTTGTAGTCTAAATCCTGTGTTGAGTTACCATAATAATGGTGTTCATTAGGGAAATTGCATTTTAAATTTCAAGTCGAAGTATCATAAAAGAAATAAATGCCCTGTCTTGCCTTTGCACTTTCCTTTTATCATTCCCTTCACTTCCCTCAATCTCTTCTTTGAAAATTGTTCCTTCTTTCCTTCCTTTCTTATATATTTATTAAGACTGAATTGTGTGTCAGGCCCTGTGATGGGCTCTTGGGGTACACAAGTGAGATAAACTTTCTTTCCTCTAAAGAGCTCACAGAAGCAACCCAGGCAAATAAATAACTATGTAAGTAAGTGAGTAAAGAAAGACAGAAAGGAAGGGAGAGAGGGAGGAAGGAGAAAAGGAAGGAAGGGAGGGAGGAAGGAAGGAAGGAAGAAGTGAAGGAGTGAAGGAAGAGAGAGAGAGAAAGGGGAAAATATGTAAGATAATAACTGCAACACAGTTCAATAGGCAAATTGACAGAGGAATATGTGTAAAAAGAGAGGAGGAAAACTCATCTTAGTCCTGCAAAACTTTACACAGAAAGATAATGCTCCAATTTAACTAGAATGAAAAGTTTTGTTTGTTTGTTTTCC
>NW_006431956.1:3335335-3340485 GCF_000325575.1 Pteropus alecto | reverse complement strand
ACATTACAGGCAGAAAAAAAGAGCCAGTGCAGAGATAGTGATACCAGCAAAGCATGACATATTTGGGAAATGCAGATTTCTCTTTATCATAGAACTTAGCCTATGGTTGGAGAAGAGAATGAGATCAGGGTTCTGAAATAATTAAATCTGAAATGGAGAGTCCTACAATAATTTTCCCCTCTGATCCCTTACTGAAGAGATAAACAATTGTCCGTGTACTTCTTTTTCCTCGCCTGCCTCTCAAAATATAGCAGGTCTTCTCATCACAATTGTATTTCACAGGAAGGATGTGAAAATAGGTGAGTTACCATTTGTAAAACACTTTAAAGTCAGAGGTGCTATACTTGATGATAGTGAGAAAGTGGAAGGGAAATAGGTGACAACTTGTTGAAAAATTTGTCACTGTCCATTTGTAGATAACTTTGGGGTGGCTCATGATAAAGTCTTTCCCCAAAGATATCATGGGTCTATTTGCACAAGGTAGCATGCAAATTAGCAAGACTGAGTAGGTTGGGCTGCAGTGCTAGGGTTCCTAGATTTCGTCCTAGTGGCAAAAGCATCAACAGAGTCATTTTTGTAGGAGTGACAGTATCAGGAATGGTATGTGCATGTGCATACATGTGTGGGAAAATAAAATTTGATGACAGTTATTAGGATGAGTTGTGAAGTTGGATGGTTAAATAAGGCTGAAGGCAAAGATTCCAGATAGGATATTACTATAGAGTTGCAGGTAAGAAATTGTAAAAGACCCTGCCTGCTGTCTTTTATGAAGACTGGTAACATGGCAGTGGCTTAGTCCTCCATTCTAACTTGGAAGACTAAGTGTGTAGTAAAGCCAGTCACTATTCAAGATATGAACCTCAGAGGAGGAGCAAAAGCCATACTGGATCCATTGAATTTGCAGTACTTGTTGGAAAGTATAATTTGTGTGTTCATGTTTTTAATAGCAGGGAGTTTATTTTGCCCTGCGTAACTTTTTCTCTGTTGTCAGCATGATGGTATAGTCTTGTTTATGTTCCTCTGTGTAACCATTCCCATTTTGAAAGAGTGATATAAAAGGTGTTTGGCATGCTTTGTGCAATACTCAGCATGCTACTTCATGCAAATAAACCCATGATACCTTTGGGGAAAGACTTTATCATGAGCCACCCCGAAGTTATCTACAAATGGACAGTGACAAATTTTTCAACAAGTTGTCACCTATTTCCCTTCCACTTTCTCACTATCATCAAATATAGCACCTCTGACTTTAAAGTGTTTTACAAATGGTAACTCACCTATTTTCACATCCTTCCTGTGAAATACAATTGTGATGAGAAGACCTGCTATATTTTGAGAGGCAGGCGAGGAAAAAGAAGTACACAGACAACTGTTTATCTCTTCAGTAAGGGATCAGAGGGGAGAATTATTGTAGGACTCTCCATTTCAGATTTAATTATTTCAGAACCTTGCCTCGCAATTACTCCTTCACTACCATGGTCTATAAATCTCATCAATTAAAAAAATAAATAAACTAACCCTAATAGTCATGTCAGAAGAAAGAGCATTTCTAAATGTCACAACTTAATGTTTCTCCTATTCCAACTGTACTTTTCCTAAAACTCTTGAGTAGCATGGCAGGTCCTGTTCTAAAGAAACAGCACACATTTTTGGAGTAGGGTTTTGAGGAAAACCATGATAATATTTCTAAAATAATTTTTTGCAAATTAGTTGAGACATATACATAAATGGCATGAGCTTTTTCAGTTTCTCCCATTTATGAAAAGTCAGACCTCTGATGGTCTCATTGTTCTTAATGTTCCCATGTTCCCATGTTCCCATTCCAACGATTACTACTGTTCTAAGTGCTGATCGACTCAGATACAATACAATTTTCTCGGTTCTTGTGCATCAGGGAAACATATTAATTAAGCAGACTTGTGATTTTCAGATATTCATAGAAACTGATCATGCCAGCACACACCAGTCATTATTTCAGGAGCAACTTTCAAAACAAACATTTTGATCCACATTAAAGCATTAAACCTCAGATTCTTACTAAAAGTGACTCACTTAGCAGTCAGAATACAGCTGGGAAGCTGCCAGAACAGAATAAAACAGTAGAGGAAAATTTGTCATCACAAGCAATAGTTCCTATCACTCAGTCATTTGAGCCCATGTTGGCCTGGATGGGCAAGCATGCCCAGTATGTCAAAGAGCTAGCTGTTAATTCCAATTTCCATTCTATCTCTTTTTAACTGTGTAGCTTTGGGTATTAATTAACCTCTTTGATACTCTGTTTCCTCCTATGCAAATATTGAATATTTGGGTCAGCAAATTGTCTCAACACAATAATTCATTTCCCAAGGACTGTTTTAGTTGTAAATTTGGAGATTACTTCTCATCTAGTTGATTCCCAGCAACCCCTGTTTCTGTACAGATGCCATTGCCCACACTGGGTATCAAGTGTGATCACAGAGACTGCTGGGCAATTGTTTCTTACAGTGTGCAAAGCATGTGGATTTAAGTTTTTACATATTATTTAATTGTGGGCCATAAAACCAGTGAAGGTTGTACTTTTTAAATAAATTATCCTGGAAATAGAGGCATTAGTAAGACCCTATTAATTCACATGACTTTTGTATTATTCTTTCCTGTTACAGCTCTGGCCTAGATGAAGGCTAAGTTTATGACTTATAATTTCCTGTGTATATCTATAAGCATTTATATACACTAGAGAGCCTAGGTCTCATTTCTGTCTTTATAGCCATGCATTAAAGGGTTTGAACTAAACTGCTCCCCTCCCCACAAGAAGGAAAAAAAATAGTACATTGAATATTTAGTATTTAGTAAGCAGTTTGCCATCAGCAAAAAACATCTATTGTAAACTAAAACTGAAATATCATAGGTGCATAATTGTTGTGGATAAGAGATCGGGGAAGTTATCAAATAAGCAAAGTTGACCTGAAGAACTATGTGTGACATCATGTCCTAAGAACCACTGTGCCAGGGGCTCAGAAAATCAGAAGGAACAGAATTTTAGAAATAAAGTTCCCATATAAAGACCTTAGATATTGTTAGTAAGTTTGGTTCAGATGTGTATTTCAATCAATTTTATCAGTAGATGTAAGATCATTGCTCTGTATTCTTAGGCTTAGTGGAGGCCAAAAGGAGGGAAAAGATAACTGGAAAGTATATTAGAAAAATCAATGGAATTTTTTTAAAAAATCATTAAAGCTTTTTCAATTATGAAAATACGATTTCTATTAAGAAAAAAACCTTTTAATAAACCAACACCAGTCATACCTTACTTGGTCATATGTCCTCCATAGTCTGTCTCCAAAGGTGTTCTTACCGCGCTGAGGTGGGGAATGGAGACATGGCCTGCCCTGTGCAGTCAATTTGTCCTTCGTCTTTAATTGTCTAGTCTAATCTAGTAAGCTGCTAGGGAATAGTTTATTATTATTCTAGAAGCAATTTCACCAAATGATTTTACCATTTTGAAGATTGGATAGATGTCACATTTAGAGCAGTCTTCCTCATTTTTAGACTGTAATAAAAGATTTAGAAATTAAATTATTTATAATAAATACCATTAAAAATTTTAAATACCACTAAATCCTACAAAGTAAACCACTCCAGTGCAACAGATACTCTTATACATTTCTGGGAGAAATGCAAAATGGTCCAGTCTCTGTGAAAAACAGTTGGACAGTTTTTTTAAAAGTTATACATAGAATTACCATAAGACTAAGCCCTCTCTCTCCTAGGCATTTTCCCGAGAGAAAGGAAAACTTTTGGTCATGCAAAAATGCATTTATCTCAGTGTTTATGAGAGCTTTATTCATAATCACCAAAAACTGGAAACAACAAACATGACCTTCAACTAGTGAATGGATAAACAAACTATGGATACATACAATGGGATTCTACCGAAAGATAAAAGCATACTATTGATTCATGTAACAACATAATGAATCTTAAATGCATATCCCTATGTGAAAGAAACCAGACACAAAAGTCTATATACTGTGATTCAATTTATATGACATTTTAGAAAGGGCAAAACTGTGGGATGGACAACTATAGAGTGGATCAGCAGTTTCTAAGGGTTGGAGAGGAGAGAGGAGTTGCCTATGAAGAAATAGCACAAGAAAATTTACCGGATTGTTTGAACTGTTCCATAACACAACTGTGACATTGGATACACAGTTCTGTGTATTTGTTGAAAGCAATAAAATCATATACCATAAAGAATAATTTTACCATATGTAAATTTTAGAAAATCAAGTAGTATGTGAGGAAAACTCAAAGTGGAATACAAACAATATACCAAATGAACTAAGTGTGTTACGAATTAATAACAAGAATACACTGAAGAAGAATGTAGGAATAAAAAGAACCTATGAGATTTTGGAAAACATTTTGATTAGTAGTGGAAGGCTAAAGACAAAAAATACTATAAACAAATTCTCTATTCAAGTCAGAAAATAGTTTTTCCCAGGAGTATGAGTTAACAATTTTAAAACTTTTGTTTTTGGTCGGAGGGGAGGCACTAGGATTGAACAACTAAGTAAATATAGTGTACAGATTAGAGCCAGAATTCTTTTTTTAAATTATTTAAATTAGTTTCAAGTATACATTAAATTGGTTAGACATCTATATATTTCATAAAATGATCCCTCCAATTGCTCCCTCCCTTCCCTGGCCCTCCTCCTAGCCATCATATTAATGCTAACTGCATTCCCTCTGCTGTGCTCCTCATCCCCATGACCAACTATCAACTACTAATTTGTACTCTTTAACCCTTCACCCCACTCTCCTAGCCTCCAACCTTGCTCCCCTCTGTCTGTTACCAAATTTTCCACTATATTTGTGAGTCTGTTTTTGATTAGTTTGTTCTTTTTGTTCCTTAAATTCTACATATAAGTGAAATCATATGGTATTTATCTTTCTCTGTCTGACTTATTTTATTCAGCATAATAACCTCTAGATCCATCCATGTCGTTGCAAATGGGAGGATTTCATTTTTTTTAATGGCTGAGTAATATTCCATTATATATGAACCATAACATCTATATCCAATCGTCTGTTGATGGACATTTAGGTTGCTTCCATATCTTGGCTATTGTAAATTGTGCTGCCACAAATATTGGAGTGCATAGATCTTT
>NW_006431956.1:3333709-3335313 GCF_000325575.1 Pteropus alecto | reverse complement strand
GCAAATGGTAGGATTTCATTTTTTTTTTTTTTTTTATTGCTGAGTAATAGTCCATTCTATATATGAACCACAACTTCCTTATCCAGTCATCTGTTGATGGGCATTTAGGTTGTTTCCACATCTTGGCTATTGTAAATTGTTAGAGCCAAAATTCTTGCTGTTGGAGGAATAAGTAAAATACATATATAAAAGAAAAAAAATGGCTAGAATGAACTCTTTATGTTAGATTTGAATTGTAAGTATCAGAATTAACTCACTTTTTAAAATAGGTGAATACATAGGTACATTAATAGAGATACATACATATATACATATACATACACACATACATACATGCATGCATGTAAAATAAATATGGATGTGTATGTAAATATGGGTTAGTATACACAGAGATATTTTCTAAGGTCTATCAACAAAGCAGGCGTAGAAGCAATGGCACCTCAATAGCAATGAGCATATCATGTTGCCAGATCTTGGTTCCTAAGTCCCATTTGCCAATAAAAGAAACCTTGAAGAAGTGGTGTATTTCAGATCTGGGGCAGGAAACATTGGCAGATGAGCCTGGAGCATCTTGTGGTGCCAAAAAGAAAGGACATGCTCATCATTAGAATGCCAGAATAATAATTGCAGATCAGAGCCACCAATGGAAGCAAAATTAGTGAGAAAAAGTTTGAAGAAGAACAGGATACTTGCAGAGTTTCAAATCATTTATTCTTTATAATGGGGAAAAATAGTGTATTTTCAGTGGAGAAACTCAGCAAAAGCCACCTTAATGAGATGATCGAGGTTAACTTCACCACTAATAAGACATATCGACATATCCTAAGATGATGCATTGAGAAGGGCACACCACTACCGTTAAAAATTCTTGTTAAAAATAAATCTGTAGCCTCAATATAATAATTAAGTGAGATTATATATATCAAGTACTTAGAATAGTGTCTGGCACAAAGGAACCAAGCAATGCAATTAAATATGGAATGAAAGTGAAAAAATAGAAAATAGTGTCTTAGAAACTGAAAATTAGTTTTGGGTAGATAGCGCACATTGGTTTTAAAACACTTTACCCAGCAATATACAAACAAGCACAAATTAGCTTTGGTATAAGGAATAAGTACTCAAAATGCTGAGTGAAGAAATGATCCCAGTCAAGTGGTATTAATCAGGGAATGCTAAAGATAAATTATTTTTTCATAAATATTATGTATCTGATGAATCCACCCTTAAGGGTACTTCATCATTTTTTATAAAGGCAAATTATATTTCATTTATGAATAGTTAATACATTTTAGTATTAATCGCAAGCACAATCAACTGTGTCACTTGACAATGTATTTGAACCAGCAGCTTTTGTAAGTTCCATAACTTTGGCAGTTGTATATATCTACCACAGTTGCAATTATCACCTCTTTTGGTGACTAACCCTTAATTCCTGATCTTTCTCCCAACACATAATGTAGTATTTCTACATAGATAGCCTGCCAGTATCTCAGCTCTACTGATATTACGTAGTTGTGCAACATCACGGTTATTTTGAAAACCTTATCCGTTGAACTGAATTGGTAAAGATTCTTATTACTTCTGTGTTTATTAGTTGATGAAAA
>NW_006431956.1:3311147-3333584 GCF_000325575.1 Pteropus alecto | reverse complement strand
TTCGGTTTGCTGAATATTTCTTCTTTTTTTCACATTCAGCATCTCACCATATCACTTGCTTTAGGCAGGGCCAATGGGCTGTGGTTAGAAATGACACAGGTACTACTTTGAGATGAAACAGTGCAAATACCACGTGCAATTCTACAATAACTCTCGATATGCCATGATGATTAAGAAAGTCATTTTCAAAGACTCTGAGATATATTTGCATATTGGAGATTTATTTGGGCAAATCCTCTGGGACAGAATGTGAGGAAATGAAGGAAGGATTGGGCAGCTGGAGCCTTTCCGACAAAGACTACAGCTCATCCTAGGGATCGCTGGAGTTCAGAGGACATTCAGGTTCCTCCCAATTTGAGCCCTTTTAGTCTTTTATCAACCAGTTATTAAATGTAGACTGCTTCTGAGGCAAGGCAGCTACCTTTGGTGTAAGCCCAGGACCTTATGGGGTTTGGATTCAGTTGTGAGTCTTCAGCAGCTAACAGTCTAGGTAGGTGGAATAATGGGTGCTATGGTACTTAGGGGGAGATATGGTTGACACAGCACACCAGCTACTATGTTATGGAAACTCCATTGGTTCATAGTTGGAGTTGTTGCCAGTAGTTGACTATTAAAAATAATGCTGCTATAAACATTCATGTGCATGTCTATGTAAGGGCACATGTTTGTACTTCTCTTGGGTAAATACTGAATAGTTGCACTAATCACCTTTGTAACTTTGGCAGAAAATCAAGTGACATTGTAAGTACATATCTCTTTTTTCTGTCTCATAGATGTATTTCTCTGCCTTTTTGCCAATACCACATCGTTTTGGTTTTGTTTGTGTGAGCCCTCAAACTGTTTTTCTTTTTCAAAATTATTTTGACTTAGTTCCTTTGCATTTCCATATAAATTTCGACACCATTTTTTAAATTTCTATAAAGCACTCAAAAAGATTTGCATTGGGATTGAATAGATTTATTTGTGGAGAAATGGCATCTTAACATTATTGTGCTATCCAGTACATGGGCATGGTATATCTCTGCATTTATTAATGTCTTCTATAATTTTTCTCAGCAATATTGTCTAGTTTTCAGTATTCAGATTTTGTAAATCAGAATTATCTATCAGTATTTCAGATTTCAATGCTAGTAGAAATATTTTTAGGTTTCAATTTCTGATTGTTTGTTTTCACCATAAAAAATAGAATTGATTTCATGTATTGATTTTATATTCTGCAGACTTCTGAAATTCAGTCTTTAGTTCTAGTAGATTTTTTGTATATTCCATAGGATTTTCTACAGAAACAAGATATATTGTCTGTGAATAAAGATAGCTTCTCTCCAGATATTTATTTATATTGCATTATTTCCCTACCTAAAACTTCAGAACATTGCTTAACAGAAATTGTGAGAACAATTTCTTACCTTATTCCTTATTTTAGGGGCTTTTTTTATAATTATGTTAGCTGAAGATTTTTTCATTGTGGTCCTTTATCAGGTTGAGAAAATTTAAAAATACATTTTTTTTTTAATCAGAAATAGATTTTGGGTCTATTTTTCTGCACCTATTGAGATAATGAGATTTTTTCTTTTAGTTTACTTATATGATAAATTACGTTGATTGATTTTAGAATACTAAGCCATCCATGCATTTCTGAGATAAACTGTACTTACTTATAACATATTAACCTTTTTATATACTTTTAGATTCAATTTTCTAAAATTTTGTTAAGAATTTATTTGTGTGTGTTTGTATGTTCATGAGGATTACAGATTTGTACTTTTTAAACATTTTTGACTGATTTTAATATTATAATAATTCTGATAGTCAATGTATTAGGTAATATGCTCTCTTCTTTAATTTTATGGAATAGTTTAAGTATAACTGGTATCTCTTTGGTTAAATTCACCTTGGAGACTTCTGGTCCTAGAGTGTTTTTGTTAGAAGGAACATTTTTAAATACAAACGCAATTTCATTAATAAATATAAAGCCATTCAACTTTTTGTTTTGTTTTGTTTTCTTGAATGGGCATTGGTAGTTTATATCTCGTAAGAACTTTGTCCATGCCATCTAAGTTGGGGAATCTTAATGGCTTAAAGTTGTTTTGCATATCCCCTTATTATTCTTTTAAGTCTATAGAACCTGTAGTGATGTTTATTGTCTCACTCCTGATATTTGTCCTCTTTCTTTATTTTTCATGTTCATTCTGTCAGAGATTTATCAACTTTATCTTCCCAATGAGCCAATTTCTACTTTCATTGATTTTCTCTATTTTTCTTTTTTTATTTCATTAATTTTTGCTCTGATTATTATTGTTTCCTGTCTTCTGCTTTATTGTCTTAATGCTTTACTTTTTTGTTTGTTTCTTATTGGAGAAGTTTAGATAATTGATTTGAAATTCTTCTTGTTCAATACTAAAGGCCTTTAGTGATATCGGTTTTCTTTAAGCACTGTCTTAGCTGTTACCTACAAATTTTGATATATTGCGTGTACATTTTCATTCTGATAGGAGTAATTTCTAATTTCCTTTTTCATGTTTTCTTTGACTCATGGGTTAGAATTTTTAGGTTTTTTTCAGATATGTTTTTTATTTATGTTTGGTTTAATTCTACTATGGTAAAAGACTATGTTTTCTACCTTCTTAAATTCAGCCATCTTAAATTTTTGAAACTTGTTTTATTACTCAGAATATGGTCTTTCTTGGTAAATGTCTTATATGCACTTTAAAAATAAGTTTAATTCATTCTTTTGGATGAGATGTTTCATAAATCAGTTAGGTCAAGTTGGTTGATAATGTGATTCCAATCATCTATATCCTTATTGATTTTCTCTGTACTCATTCTCTCACCTATTGAGATGGTAATGTTGAAATTTTCTCTGTAATTGTGTATGTGTTTAGTTCCCTTTGCCATTCTATCAATTTTTGTTTCATGTGTTATGTATCTTTATTACATTCTGAAACATTTAGACTTATTATGTCTTCTTGATGAGATGATTCCTTTATTATTATAATATTGTCCTCTTTATTCCCAGTAATATTATTTTCTCTGAAATCTACTTTGTCTGATATTAATGAAACTACTCTAGCTATTTTAAAAAATAATATTAGCATGATATTTATTATTAGATTTTATTTTTTATGCTCTTTGTGTCTTTCTGTTTAAATTGGTTTTCCTTAGCTTGTGTTTTATTAGGTTTTGCTTTTTTATCCAGTCTTACAATGATTGCCATCTAACTGAAGTGTTTGGACCATTTTTATTTAATATGATTATTGTATGTTTGACTTCAAATTTGGTATGGTATCTTGTTATTTGTTTTCTATCTGGGCCATCTGTTCTTCGTCCCATTTCCCCCTTTCCTTCTACTTTTTAGACTAAGTACTTTTTTTGATTCTATTTATTTCCTGGTTTTGGCTAATTAGTTATCCTTTTTTTAAGTTATTTTAGTGGTTGCTTTTGGAATTTTAGTGTACAACCTATATTTGTCATATTCTACTCTTAGATGGTTTTATACCACTTCATATGTAAGAATCTTATAACAGGGTACCTCTATTTCTCTCCTGCTTGCCTTTCTGCTACTCATGTTAATCATTATATCTATATTTATCCTATAATGCATTGTTATTATTGTTACTTTATATAGTCTTTATTTAGAAGTTTATAAATCTTTTAAAGAGTATAGTAAAAGGTCAGAATCCTGGCTTTAAACTGGATTTTACAGGGGCATGTCTAGTGGTGTATGACCGTCAGAGTTTTAATCATTTGGTCAATCCCGTCCTAAAGAGAAACCATGTGTTCTTCATATTTTTCACCAGGGTTGAAAAAGTTGTGTTGGGGATTGTTGTCATTTCTATCTTTTCCACATACAAATTTATTGAGGATTCTTTTCTTTATTTGATTTTTAATAAGTAACAGTGTTAAAGAGCACTTAATTTAGATGAACTATGCTAATGGGCAAAGGGAATTGAAATATCTTATAAATTATTGAAATTAGAAAACATTATTTATTAAGTTCCTTTGCCTTCTGGAAAATCTCTATACTGTCTACACCTACTTTCTTTGGAATCTTACCCACTCTTCAAGGCCCAACTCCAAGGTGACTTTCTGTATAAATATCCCCCATCCAAACATGCTCTCTTCCTCCTTTTAACTCAGGTGACAATTTATACTTTGTGAAGCTAGTATATTTTGTTATAAAACATTTATTTTTCTAGACACCTTATTCCTCTAATTGTAAAATCATTAAGTAGATTACAGTGACACTTGTAAACATTTATACAGGATTAATACCATTATTTTATTTTGAATAAGTTTTTATGACTTTTCTATTTTAATTCTTTCTACAACCCTGTGTAAGGCTTTATTTTGAAGACAATTATTATTTATCTTGAAGCTTTGGAGTAAAATGGTCATGGATTATATTCCTGGATCCAAAACTTATTATCTTTGTGACTTTGGGCAAGTTGCTTAATTTCCCTGAGTTTTATTTTTTCCATCTATAAAAGCAGAATAGTATTGATATCTTAAAATTTATGTATATATTTATACATTTATGTAGTTTATTATTGCTGAAAGAAATGAATGCTTGTTTATGTATGAGAAAACATATAAATGCCTGCAAGTGAGTTATTCATATAATTTACAGGGACCTGTGGGACACAGTTTGAAACATTTTTCACTTTACATATTGGAGGCTCACCTCTTTCAAAGTTTACTTTCACTTGACTATTAAGCAGGTAGGGCATAATCCAAAATGAAGTGTAAAATCCTAAAGTCCTGTACTGTTTCTTTTTTGTGAGGAAAAGCAAATTCCACAGTCTTAGACATCATCAGATAGAAAACAGAGCAAACTGGAACAGATTAGCAAGTGTGCACATGTACACGATTGGTCCCAGCACTCTGGATAAAGGTGGATGTTAGAAATCATGGGAGAAATGTCACTTATGGAATAAACTTCAACATGAAAGACATTATCAATAAAACCACCTATTTAATAAATTCATTAACATAAGAAACACATTTTTAGACAGAGAATGGCTAGTAAGATAGATCTCACAGAGGCCAGCTTATTTTTGAGAGTAGCCGGCCACAACCGGTAGTGATTGCGATGGACATCCGTATCAAGATGACCTATGTAATTTCTTAGGACAAAAATAATTTATTTCATGGTTTTGCTCTTCCTTTAGCTAAAATCATAAAATTGTAGTATAGTAACTTTATAAAGGATGCCAGAACTAATGTTGCCATAATCCCCAAAATATTGCAAAATGGAGCTGTCTATGGAAAATTAAATAATTACATAAAATATTTTGAAATCAGCACAGACCAGAATATATAATTGGAAATATGTAGGAATTTTGTTAACCAAAATAATATATTTGCCCACAAATGTCCTCCTACTTATATAAAGTCTTGGGTTGGCAGACATAGGAATAGAGAAAAGCACAGGATTTTGATCTGGATAGAATCTGGTCCTGGACCTGCCACTTTCTAGCTGTGTTACCTTCAGACTGTACCTTGATAAAGATGCCCCTTATACTCTGGTTCCTCTTTTACAAAACAGGTGCAAGATTACTTATGTGATTGTTGAGAACGAACTATTTCTTTATGTGGTTAATACAGTGCCTACTGCATAGTAAATACACAATACATGATAGATTTTTATTGTTAATTTTACTATAATAATGATTGAAAAAAAAATCCAGGAGATCAAAAATCTATTGTGAGTTCATATTAACTTTCTAGCTTTTGATACTGAAATTAAATATCACCTTAATAATACCATGAGAATCAAAGTCAGTTGGAATAATTCCCTAATGTGCTAGATTCCATTTGGAATGAAGAGAAGGATGTTCCTCAACCCCTTTATTTTTATGAACCCTAATGATTTGATATCACTTTTGGATGAGTTAAGTATCCTTCTCTGCTCCCTTAAAAAACAAAGAGTATAAGAATTCACTTGAACTGAGATGACATTGTTATATTATCAAAAATTAAATGTAGCTTCAGGAGATAACTGGCACTTCTATATAATTACTGTTACTAATAATTATTTTAAATGAAGTATCCCAAGGTCAAAATAATTTTTGGCAAGTGTTCTTTAGTTTAAAGTTAACAACTCCACAGATTAAATCAGTCCATTCAATTACCTGGGAGTACTTTTTAAAACCTGTTTATTTTAAAGGACCTAACCTGGACAATACTTTTTGTAGGTTACATGTTCTCTAAATGTGTCATTCAAAGTGTGAGTAGTATTTTAACATTTTTTAAAGTTAATATTATTGTAACCTTACCCTAAGGAAAAAAGCCAACAAACAAACATAGAGGCCTTAATTATCCATTTGTCAGTGGAGTTCCTTTCTGAGGAAATCTCAGCCCTGCTCCCCAACTCTTCCTCAACAACTGCTCTAAGCTTAGATGAGCTTTTAGCTATGTTGGTAAAGTCAGACATATATTCTTTTAATTGACAGCACAGACTTTTTTATTCTAGTTACTATACAATATTTTTCAATAATATTCTTGGAAGACCATTTGTTGGGTAATTTACTTCTTTAGATACTATAAATATCATTTTTTGATAAAATCAGACTGTTATAAATATGCTATGTGTATGCTTTAACAGAAGTTTGGCTTTATGGTATCAGGCAAGCTATACTTGTCACTCACTCTACATGTCTTTTTAAGTGTTAGCTATGACTTATAAAATTCATTTTTTTATTGCATCTTATATCTCAGTTTTAGAAAGTTTTAATTCCTTTGAACAACTTACATATATTTATTTGTTAGCCAACTGAATTATATAACCTATGGTATTTCTTTGTTTTGATTATTTAATTCTCAGAGCAAAGTCTGTGATCCACAATACTTTTTGGCATATTTTTGTCTACTAATTTTATCTACTGCTTTATCCTAAAATATTTGTATTCAGAGACAAGTTTTTCTCCTAGTTTGCTCATTAAAAATATGTTTTCCAGTTATTTTGGTTCTGTGTGTAATACTCTGGTTTGCCTCTTACCTCACACTGAGTTCCAGGATTTCTCTCATATCTCATGTGCATTCATAGATTTATAGTTCCCTCCTTGACAAAAAGTCAAGGAGGAACTTCAGTGCTTTTGTTCCTCCATGCATATATACATTTTCAAAATTTCTGAACTGGAAGGTCTCCCTCAGTTTCTTACCAGTCTAATAATATATTTAGTTATATATGTACAAATATCTGTGTTCTGTACTACAAAAGTTTCTATAATAAATCCCCCCACACACACCAATTTGTCAAAAATGGAAGTTCTCAAAAATATACACCTATAAAATTTGGTTTAATTTTTGTCATTTTAGGAACTATGTCAGGGCAGATGAGATATTTATTCTGAAAATAACATAATTCTTAAATGTATTTTTCAACAAATACTTATTGAGAACTCCTTATTGCGAGACACTATCTGTAGACCTAGGATACAGAAGCGATAAGAAACACTATTTCATAAGGCTTTCTGTCTGATAGATAATAGCTGTTAAAAATAATTACATAAAGAAGGATTTGAATATAATTGTGATAACTCTAACAAAAGTAAGGTACAGGGAAATAAAAGAACTAAAGGGGATCAAGGAAGGAAAGTGACATTTAAGATGAGATGGGAAGCCTGATTAGAAGTTAGTCATTCAAACAGAAGGAAGGTTATAATTTATGTAGAAAAAATATGTGTAAAGTTATTGAGTTTGATAGAAACTTAACAAGTTTAAGATATTGAAATAGGGGAAAAGTAGTGGGAGATGAGAATAAAAAAATCAATGAGCCAGGTCATAGATTTGTTGCTACTGCCAATCTTTATTATATTAAACTTTGACCTTCATCCATATAATAATTTATTCATTCAGTCAACCATTATTTTAGTAAGTCAGTATTTACTGTGGACTTGCTGTCAAGGTCTGCTTTAGGAAATGAGATGACAGTGGTCAACCAGCCTGAGAGAGTCTCTGCCATCAGAGAAATGAGAATTTAGTAAGGGGAGACAGAATCTGTATGTATAAACAAATAAGTATGATACATTTCAGTTGTAACTAACCTCCTAGACCTATTCATTTTGCCTATCAAAATAATCTGAGGAAATGTTTTCAATACAAAATTTCTGTAACTATAGACTTCTCCTATAAATACAAGATTATGTACAGAGTTGAGTGATACGATCACAGTTGGTATTGGTTTATTCTAGTACAGCTGTGCCAGTCATTTATGGGAGGCCTTATTTCTCACTGGTTCCTATCTATGCCATACTGGTTATTAAGTATTTCAGAAATCACCCATGTTCTCACCATGAGGTAAATGTGATATTTTCAGTAGCTCAATTAAAAGCCAATTGCTGTGATCCACAGGAGAGATTGCGAAATTTGTGTTAAGATGTTTGCCATAGACACATAAGAGGGGAGCTGATTTCAGCACTATTTAGGAGAGTCAATAGAACTTGATGACAGACTAAATATCAAGTAGATATAAAATATAGGTAATGTAGGCATGTTTTAGGAAAACCTTGGTTTATGGCTTATACAGCTGGTAGTGGTACTAAGTTAGTGAACACTAGAGGCACAGTTGTTTTGATGGAGAAGGCATATTATTTTGGATTTTTTTTGGAAGGGCTTATATTATTATGTCCAGTGATTTATTAAAATGCTTAGATGTATAGAGAGATCTGAATTGGGGATTATTAAATAAAAGAGTAAAAATTAAGGCTGTGAGAATGGATAAGAGTTCCTAGGGATGAAATACCAAATAAAAAGAAAGCGGGAAGAACCACAAATACATGGAGATTAAACAACATGCTACTGAAGAATCTAAAAGCAACAAATGAACAGGAAAAACAAACAGAGACTCATGGACATGGACAATAGACTAGTGGTTACCAGAGGATAGGGAGTAGGAGGTAGGGGGGATGTAGATGGGATAAAAGGGGTCAAATATGTGGTGATAGATAGAAATCTAACTATAAGAGGTGAACACACAATATAAATATATATATGCCTTAATGTTAAAATGTACAACTAAAACTTACTGGGTTTCATTAACTAATGTCACCACAAAAATTAATTAATTAATTAATTAAGAAAAGAAAGGAGTACCAGGAAAACGACTTAAATAATAATTAAAAGTTTGGTAAGAAAGAAGTACCAACACAGGCAATTGAGAAACAAAGGAAATGAGGAAAGTATGGTGTCATAAAGCCAAGGAAATCGAAATTTTTTTAAGAAATAAAAAATGGCCAACCGTCAAAGTTCAAGAGAGGTCAAATGGCATAAGAATTTTTTTTTTCTTTCTACAAAAGATATATATTAGCATATGAAACCTTACAAGCATTTCTCTAAGTTCTGATAACACATATATTATCTGTTTTTGTCTGTGATTTACTAAGCAAGAGCAATAAATAAGCAAGCACTTTGTATGTAGTGTAATAAATTGTTAATATTACTAAAGAATGTCTAGCATTAAGAAATGCAAAATATCAACTAAGATTTTTAACAACATTGTCCAGCAAAATACTATCATTCTTTCATTTATTTTTTTTGTTCTGAATATTACACTGCAAAGGACTAAATAATCCTTAGTATTTTTTCATTATTAAAATATTATTTTACATAATTATCTAACATAACACTCCATCAAATACCACAGTTTAATCTCTAGGGAAAATGAACACTTAGAATCAACTGATCTTAAATGAGGGTAAATTTAGTATGTTTATTATCTGTGCTGGTCAAGGGGAAAAAGTGGCTTTAAATGAGACCAGTATTTAAGATTATAAGCTGCTTAAAAGCAAGACCTGTTCCTTGTTTCACAAACTAGCATTAATTAGTAAGCTTGATGCATGATCAGAATTCAAATTAAAATTTTATTAAAAAACTATATATTGTTGTATAAAACAGGGGACTATATGGGTTTCCTCTAATGGTGCTATTGTTTCTAGACATCATAAACTATATTAATAGATAAAAAATCTATCCTATCTGAAACTAATAAATAATTATATAATATACTAGTTGCTTTATTATTTAACAGCATTGGACATTAAAAAATTAATTTAATGTAATAATTTTTTGGTTAATATCCTGTTACAACCAGAGCTAAATATTGCAATAACATTAAATAAGTTTCTCTTAGGACATGGTAATCCATTGTACCTACATTTGTTACACAGTAGGCCTTTGATGTTAATAAATTTAAATTATGGGTTTCAAATATTTGACAGTGACCCATAGAAAGTCCATAATACAGTAATTTGAATTTAGAGGACACACAAATGTGAATAGAGTACACTATGAATATGAGTTGAGGAGCAAGTCACTTAGGGCCAAATGATTCTGCACTGACATTTAAGAATGACTTAAATATTTGCTCACTCATCAATGAATATGAAGTTCTGCTTTAAAAAAAATATATATATATATATATGCGGTTGTGTTTTCTATGATAGAAATTATAACCTAGGAAGGTTTATCTGAATTTGGGATTTGTGAAGCTCTCCAGATTTTTCTCTTACAGAGATCAAATATGGCCTGTTATAGGAATTAATCATATTTAAGAGAAGTACAGGTAGGAAATAAAAGAAACTTGAAAATACAAACTTACATGATCCATTTGATATGAAAGAAACAATATGATAACTAGATAGGCTCTCAGCCAGCATTAATGAAGACACTGGTTTTTTTAAGTCAGACTCCTGCTAATTAAAATCACTAACTTCTCTGAATCAACAGAAGTGATAACACTGAGGTGGTTACTAACACATTTTTTTTTAACCTACAACACTCACAGCATGAAGCAGTGGAAAACCTTGTGTGATGATAACTTATGGTTAGTAAGAATAAAGAGAAATTACTTGAGATTGTGAAAGTAACAATTTTTGTACAGAGAGTACTTTCTTATTGTTGCCTAGTTAAGTGCCTAGTGGCTTCATATATACCTTCTTATTGCCCAATTATTTATTTTTAATATCTATGAGGAATTCATATATTATTAGACTTAAAGCATTAATTTTATTAAAATATATTATTTTCCATTTTGTTGAACATCGAGAAATCTCAATTTTATTTTTACTTTCTTCATAGATTCTTTTCAAATCTCACTTATTTTGTTTTTCCTTTATGTATCTTCTTATAGAATGAGAGTGCTAGTATGTGTCCTAGCCTAGAACACATAATGACAATAAATGGGATGAAATATTAAATCAAACAGAGAGAAGGAAATATAAAGTAATCTTCTTTTAAAAATTGGGTTACTTCAAATAATTAGAGCAAAATTAATTGAAAAGATCCCACAAAAAAGATGAGTGGCTTGAGAATTTAATTGTCTTCCATGTGAATGGTTACTTATCAATGACTGAACACAAATAAGTGGGTCAGGATGCCAGGATAGCTGAAAGTGTCCCTAGGAATATTCTAAGAAGGGTGAGAGTATGCTGGTTCCCCACTGTTAAATTACTAAGAGGAAAAACAACAGGATCTCTGTTTTTATTTGGACATTATTTTTGTTTTGGATATTGTTTAGCTTAATGTGCAAACTGGGTGTTGTGAATTACTAGGATTTCTCATCATTACTAGAACTTGGAAAGAGAAAGGGAGGGGAGGGGAGAGATGAAATGAGCATTTCCATTTTTATGTCTCTGCATGCCATGTCTTCACCCCATCATCAGTTCCTAAGAGAACACAGTGGTCATCCCTGCAGAGAGAAGGGACATTGTTGCTGCCCTTGGCTTTTCTCTGTTAGAGACTTGGGTTTCACCATAAAAGTACTCCCCTTATCTAGTACAGTTTCTGACCTCTCTAGGCCATGTAGGCATGGGTCAGTGGATAGCAGGCTGGGTTACCAATACCAACAGCATTCTCTTTGCAGCAGTCTTGGAATATAGTATTTTAGGTAAATCTGAGAAGTTCAGATGTGGAGCACACAGGACCCAGGAAAAAACATGCACAAAGTGCCTCACTTGACAGTCTTCCTCTGCTAATAAGATGAACCCAGAAACTGCAAAAATAAGAGTGGCAAACCTAACTTTCTCCATTTCAAAAATTACCATCAGATTGTGCAGTGACTGGGCAAAAAAGCATAGTGTGACAACCTGAAATATTCTGCTGTCAGCCTTTGCTTTCTGCCTGTAGAAAATGGACCAATAGTTACACAGAGTGGAGTATGGGCAGAATAAAGTAATGCTGACTGCTCCTTGAAATCCCAATTTTTCTGCCATTAAAAAGAATGAGCCATTAAAGAGAATTCTATGTGATAAGTCATGGAAGGTTAAGGACTGCTAAATTAGTTGCAATTCTTTAACTCCTTTTAAAATGTAACATTTTGTTACCTGATGCCAACTGGGTACAGTCAGAGAACCAACATATACATGTAGGGGAAAGTAGGGAGGATGTGGAATAAATATGATGAGGAATCCTTAACAGTTTATGGCTCAGATCCCCTTTAGATGGAGAACAGTGGCAGAGTAACCATCTGCCTTTTTTTAAGCCCAAACTCTCTTTAAATCTAAAGGCTTCTATTGATATCAAAACATTACAAGTTGTAATAATAATCAGAGGTGAGAGGGCGAGCTCATCAGCAGAAAGTGGGACAAGGTGTTTATTAAATTTATGAATGTACATGACATTCTGTGCTTTTCAAGCATTACATCTAGAGTCATACAGATTTGCTTTAAATTCCAGCTCATATACTTGATACCTGTGTGACCTTAGCAAGTTACCTACCTACTCTAAGCTCAGTTTCCTCATCATAAGTGGGTTTAACAATAACGTATGCTTCACAATGTTCTCGTAGGATTAAATGCAATGATGTGCATAAAGCAGTTAGCTCAATTTCTGACACATACTAGACCTATATGTTAGTGAACTATATATAATTATAAAATTAGCAATCGAGCGTTCAGTAACCATTGTAAAAACACATATCTGTTCTCCTTAAAAATACATATTTAACTGGCTCATCCTTAAGATACATGAGAAAATTATGTTTTTATTGCTGAAATCCATAACAATCAGAAATCTATATAAAATTCTAGATATTTTGACCACCTCGGACCAAGTACATTACCTATCCCGTTTACCTTGTGTTAGAATTATACAAAAAAACTCCAGAAATTTAAATTGTTTCTATTTATTATGCAAGCCAACAGTTTTTTAAAAAAGTCCTAATCACATCTTACTATTAATAACAGGAAAGCAGATTAAACAACGGGATATCGTTTTACTCCTATGGTGTGTTGGAGGTAGCATGGGAAATGATAGTTTACAAACACACCAGTGAATATGTAAATTGGTTCAAAAAATTTTAAGAGCAGTTTAATAATATGTCTAAAAAGTCTTAATATTTTTTATAACTTTATATTCAGACTTTCCACATTTTGGATTTTGTCCTAAATAGAGAATCAAAAGATTAATGTATAATGGTTTTTGTATTTATAATAACTAATAATATTACTACTAACAATATTAATAACTAATAATATTATTAATATTAAAATGATTTGGGAATAAGTTAAATGACAAAATTACATAAAACTGTAAACACACACGGATACACAAAATCACAAGTCTATGTAATCCAGGTGAAATCTGAATAAAGTCTGTGGTTTTTACCGTCAGTCTTTCACTTTGTTATTGTGCTATAGTTATGCAAACTGTTAGCATTTAGGTGGCACTGGGTAAAAAGTACAGAAAACCTCAAATATAATGTTTTCCAGCTTCTTCTGAATCTATAGTTATTTGAAAATAAAAAAGAGAAGTACAGAAAAATGCTTTGTCAAGAAATGCATTCTAACTTTTGGTGCAGAAAATAAGACTACTGTATCTTTTGTCTGCTATGTCAAATCCACACTTCCAACCTAAATTTTAAGGGTCTCCCTGTCCTCTTCACCCACCAATCCTGATTTTCCCACAAGGCTCTCATGTAAGAATTCCTCTCCCATCAGATACTGCCTTCCTATCCTGTCTCCCATGTGCCCATTTTAGCCCCTGCAGTTTCAATTTCTTGATAACTTAGTCAACCAAACTGTATCAGTCTTTCTAAGAATCCCTATTGCATTTAGATCGAATTACACAGGAAACATTTTTCTTATTTTCTCATTGTTCATAATACTTTTATTTTATCAATTTGAAAATGAGAACCATTGTGGAGAAGTCTGTCTTTTGTAATCTATCCAGAATCTACTTGACACAGTGATTGAACATATAGTAGGTGCTCAGTAACTGCTTGAGGCTGGTAAAAGCTTCCATAAAATTAATCTGGAAATAGAAGATTAAAGAACACAGAAAAGCAGGAGTAATGTTTAAAACCTGTACAAAAATTTTTCTCTTAAGAGTTTAAAAAGAATAAAGCTACAATGGAGCTTATACAGTTTTCTCAATGTATGGTTCTAGAACAACTAAACATACTTATGTAAAAATGAATCTTATACCCTTCACAAAGTTTAAATCAAAATGGATCATAGACCTAAATGTAAAATGCGAAACTATAAATTTCCTAAAATATAACACAGGAGAAAACCTAAGTAACCTTAGGTACCATGATGATTTTTAGATACAACACTTGAAATAATTCATTGGTAATCTAGACCATTAAAATTAAAAACTTCCTCTCTGCAAAGGACAATGTAAAGGGAATGAGAAGATAAGTTACAGACTGGAAGAAATATTTGCAAAAGACACATCAAATAAAAAACTATTACTTAAAATATGCAAAGAACTCTTAAAACCGAACAATAAGAAAACAGACATCTTCATTAAAACATGGGCAAAAGATCTGAACAGACACCTAGCCAAAGCATGGCAAATAAGCATATGAAAATATGATCCACATCATTTGTCATCAGAGAAACGGAAATGAAAGCAACAATGAGATATCACTAAACACCTATTAGAATGCCCCAAATCCAAAATACCAACAACACATGTGGCTGAGCATGTTAGGAAGTAGGAACTCTCATTCGTTCCTGGGGCGAGTACAGAATGGTATACTTTGGAAAACAGTTTGGCAGTTTGTTTATAAAACTAAACATACTCTTACCATACTCTCCAGCAATTATGCTCCTTGGCATTTACTGAAAATGGTTGAAATGTCCACATAAAACCTGTTCATGAATATATTGCAGCTTTATTCAGAATTGCCAAAACTTGGAAGTAGCCAAGATGTTCAGTAGGTGAATGAATAAATAACCTATGATACATCCAGACTCTGTAATATTATTCAGTGCTAAAAAGAAGAGCTATTAAGCCACAGAAAGATGTGGCAGAAACTCAGATGCATGTTACTAAGGGAAAGAAGCCAATCTGAAAAGGCTGCATACTATGTGATTCCAACTACACATGCCATTCTAGAGAAGATAAAACTATGGAAACAGTAAAATCAGTGATTGTCAGGGATTAGGAGAGGTATGGAGGGATAAATAGCTGGAGCAAGAGGATTTTAAGGGCAGAGAAACCACTCTGTATGTTACTGCTGTGGTAGATACATGTCATCATGCATTTGTCCAAACTCACAGAATGTACACCACCAAGGGTGATCACTGTGGTCACCTGTGGACTTCAGGTGATAAAGACTGTCAGTGTAAGTTCACTGATTGTAGCAAATGTACCACTGTGGTGGGGGATGTCAAAAATGGGAGAGGCTGTGCATGTGTTGGGGGAGGGGGCTTACGGGAATTTTCTGTACTGTCCACTCAATTCTGCTGCGAATGTAAAACTGCTCTAAAAATGAAAGTTTGTTAATTATACTAAAAAAAATCACTGTAAGTATCCCTATTTTAAAGACTTTAGCCTTAAAGGAATTATTAAGTGTTTTGGTGACAGGGTATAATTAATATAAATTACTGTGACAGAATTTGATTTAACTAAGTTTCTATTGTATTTTTTAAAGTATCGGTGCTTATCACTATGTAAAGTTTTTGTCTATATTTAAACAGTGGATGGGAACACTTAATAGGCAATTACTCATTAAAATCTGCTCATCATTCAGACTATTTGCTTTAACCCCGTTCTTCTCAATTAAATAGAGAAATAAAAACCCAATGTATGCTTCTGAAATTGTCCATCTAAGCTTTGGTAACACCTATTGTAATGTTTAAGAATTAAAACTAAAACAGGAAAGCACAATCACTTTATCATTCTTAAGTTATCAATTAAAGTTAAAAATGTTATCACTTAGAACAAAGTAGTTTGTTCCCGTGATGTGCAAGAGGGACTCAAAGAAAGAATATTTCCTGAGATATCACAGGCTTATCATGAGGTTAATGACTCAAACATCTTTGCAGGCAAACCATTTTGTCAGTGAATAAGTCATTCATTTGATATTTTCCAGATTAATGTGGGATTCAATTGCAACAATGAAAATAAAACTTATTCATGAATTTTCTGTGAAATAATTCCAAATCAGAAATATTTCAGAAATATGATGGAATAATGTGAGAGTATTGATACTCAAAAATGCATATAGAGAAACATCTTAACCAGAGTTTGCACAACTCTGCAGACTCAGTTAAACACTGGTTCATTTCGATGGCAAAATGATTTGAGTTAAAGACCAATAAGCCACACAGATCTGAAAGAAACTGTTCCCAAATTTCAAAGGCAAGTACCTGAATTTTCATTTAAATAGTTTGGTTCATATTGACCCGTACATATACTGATAATGTCATATGTGATAAGGAACTTTTTTCCCTCATTTATGAGTTATATTCCTAAGATAACATGATTTTTCTAAGGTTTTTTAAGGAAATATTGATAAGCTCAATTAACATGCACTGACATAAATGCAAAGATGTTCTCAGTGCCAAATTTTTCAAAAATATATTTCAAAATATCAAACTTGTTTGGTTTAAAATTCTTATAGATAATAACAAAAAGTGAGAATATTGAGGAAAATTCTGAAAAAAAAATGTGTACATGCCACCACCACTCATAAAAGTATATTATAAACATACAATTAAACAGTGTGGTACTAATGAACAAATAGCCAGATAGTTCAATACAGCACGATGAAAACTGAAGCAACATATCTAAGTATATATGGAAATTCAGTGTATGACAGTGGTGGCATGTGAAATTAGTGGAGAAAAGATGAACTGTTTAATAATTTGTTGTAACTCTTAGAAGTATTTGGAAGAAGGTAAAATTAGAATAATACTTTTTTTCGTACTTTACTATAAATCCCAAATGAATCAGAGTGTAATGAACTTAAACATAGGAAGTGAAACTATAGAAGTTCTGAAATTAAAGTTAGGAGATGTCCTTGATAACATGACAGTGTAGAAACCTTACTAACAGTGATGAAAAATCCACCATTTAACAAATGGTATTTGAATTTGTCAAATGCTTTTTTTTGAGATAGTCTTTTTTTTTCTTTTTTTAATTGTTGATATTGTGACTACATTGACTGATTTTGATTTCTGAATGTTAAACCAACCCTGCATTTTAGGGGAAAGATCACACTTGGTCCTGATGAATTTTCCTTTTAAAATATTTTTCTATTTGCTGAAATTGTAGTTAGATTTATTACATCTACTTTCATCAGAGAAAATGGTCATTAGTTTCATTTTTTGAAATGAATGTTTTTGTCTGGTTGGGCTGCATACAACGACTTGGAAAGTAGTCCTTTTCCTTCAATTTTCTGCAAGTTTTTATGAAGAATTGTAGTATTTCATCCTTAAATGATTGGTAGACTTCTCCAGTGAAGCCATCTAGGCCTGGAGTCGAAGTTATCTGTTTCTTAAGAGAGATTTGGTAGTTCTGTTTTTCAAGGAATTTATAACTTTTGTTTATGGTTTTTAATGTATTTGCTTAACTTTGTTAAGAACGTTCTTTTAGTATCCTTTTAATATCTCTTGAATCAGTAACCTATATTTCTACCATTTCGAAGCTACACATATTTCGTGGCCATTTTAAATAAAGCTGCTGTGAACATATTGTACATTCCTTTTCTTGTGAATATATATATACCCATATCCTTAAATATATACCTAAGATTCAAATTGATGGTTAATAGGCTAGGTATGGTTAACTTTATTATAAACTGGTAAACAGCTATCGATGCCAGGACTCCCATTTACCTATCTTCCTGCCATGTGTGAAAGTTCCATTGAATCTCATCATTGCCAAAACTTGACATTTTCTTTCTTTTTAAATTAAATTCTGATGAGCATTTAGTCATATTTTATTTTTGTTTTAATAACAAAAAGACTTTTCATATGCTTATTGGTCATTTAGATTTTTAATTTTGTGAACTGCTTACTTAAGTCTTCTATCCAATTTTATTACTTTGTATTTTTCTTAATGATTTGTGCATGTGCTTTAAATAACTTAGAAATCGTTTGCTATATATACATGCATTGAAAACAACATTCACAGTTTGTTGCTTGCCTTTCAATTTTCTTATTGGCTAAAGATGAGCAAATAATTTTAATTCTGATGAAATATAACATTTTTTGTGTTTATTATATTTCAAGTTTTTCCCAAGGAATCTTTGTTCACTCCAAAGTCATAGAGAAATTATTCTATATTTTCCTCATGAACCTTTACAATTTTAGCCTTCACATTTAGGTCTATGATCCATCTCTAATTAACATTTTAGTAAAAAAGTAAGTAGTAGTAACTTTTTAGCATTAAAACTAGATTTAAGATTATTTATTTTTATATAGATATCCAATATTTCTAGCACTCTTTATGGAAAAGAACTTTATTAAATTGTGTGGGTACCTTTGGCAAAAACCTAAGTTGCTGTATATCTGTAATTCTACTTATGAGTTATATGTTTCTGTGCTATTAGTCTGCATGTCAATCATTATAGCAATATCACTGCATTGCTTACAAAAGTTTTAGAGTAAATCCCAAATTAAATAGGACTCACGTTGGAAATTATCATCCCTTTTTATGTTGGTGCTTTTACATTTCTTCATCTCAGTAGCTCCCCAATGTCTTTACAAACATGATTTTAAGTTGATCTACGTTGCTTTTATGGCATGAGCGTATATCTTAAACAAAAGGGGAATTTCAGATGAGGATCTCTTGGACAAGGCACAGAAATGCAAACTACAAATAAAAATCTGGTAAATATTCAACTACATTAAAGTAAGGACTTATTTCATTAAACTAATATATTACTGTATGCCAACTAAAATTGAAAAAATAGTCATTGAATTGTACACTGTAAATATGAGAAACTAATTGTCTATTATATTTTAATAAAGCTATTTAATAAAAGATGCTCTAAAGAGAGCAAGAAGATAAACTTACCTAATGAGAGTCATGCACATGAGCACTAGGAAATATTGAATTGATAGTTTGTAGCAGCTTTTTTTTAAATTCAGAATTTTGAATCCATCCAGGCATTGTTAATAATAGAATAAAAAATCTGTTTGGGCATATTCATACAATGGAATAAAATTCAGCATTAAAAAATGAACCATAACCAACTGAATCAACATGGATACATCTTAAAATATCAGGCTGTTTAAAACTAGAGTTCACAGAAATACTGTATCCATATATCACTTATTCCATTTGAAAATGTTAAAACCAAGCAAAGCTATAAAAAGACCATGAACAGGGCATGCCTGAGAAGATATCTTATGTTTCATAAAACATTAAACATCTAATAAAATGTGTAAAAGGCGTGAATAGAATTTAATATTTACATAAAATATTAAATACCAGCATTAATAAGTAAAGAAATTTTAAATTTCTGCCACATATTATCTTCATTAATGAAAATAAGAAATACTTAACAAGTACTTAACAAGAGTGGAAGGAATGTAATTTCTACTGAAGGCTTTCCAAGAATAATTTCGCAATTATCCACCCATTTTCAATAAAATCTGCTTTACCTTTTCCTGCAAAATCTGTTCTTAAGTGTTTATCTTAAAAATTATTCAGTGATACAGAAATGTGTTTATGGACAGGAAAACACACTGTATTTTTATTTAAAATGGCAATAAATGGAAGTATATTATATGTTGATCAATTTGGTGAACAGAACACTATTATATAATAGATTTTGCCAATGTTAAAGTGATACGCTATAATAGAAAATGTTGGTTGATATTTTGAGAATCTTCGATTAATAAGATTCAGAAGATTTAAAATTTTCTCAAAATCTACTAAACCTTTATTTTACAGTGCACTGCTTCTTTTTTGTTTTCTAAAGAGCTGATCCCACTTGAGAATCAGTAATTTATTATGATATTGTTATGAGTAAAGGTGCTATGAACATTCCTGTGTAATTAGTTTTCAAACATATGCTTTTATTCTTCTTAATTAAATGTATGTAGATGGTCATTGGGTACACATCTATTTAACTTTATTAAATATTGACACACAACTGCTCATACATACGAGAATGGATATTCAAATAGTGGTATATTCATACAACGGATATTTACATTTAGCAAAGGAAAAAGGAATGAATGAATACATGGATAAATTTCAAAAACATTACATTTAACAAAAGAAACCAGATATAGAAGACTGTTTACTGTATGATTCCACTTTTTTGCTGTTTGAAAATGGGCAAAACTAATCTATATGACAGAAATAAGATCAGTGGTTGCCTTAGATGGAAGGAGATTGAATAGGAAGGGCCATGAAGGATCTATTTGTGTTGATGGATAACTCTCACATCTTAAATAGGGCTGTGGTTACACGGGTGTGTACATGGTCAAAACTTATTGAACTGTGTGCTATAGCAAAAGAAAATAAAAGAAAGAAATGAGTAATACCAACTTATTTGACTTACTCATCCTGGAGTCCTAGGATCAGTATTAAAATTCACAACTCATTACTTTATATACATTTTATTTTCTCACATTAAAATTAAAGTGATAATATTGTATAAATATATTTAAATGGCTTTCATTTTTGTTATATATTATTAAGCTAGAAAGGCATACATATACAGGTTAAGTTACAAATAGACAAACGATGATATTGCTAGTATTATTGCTAGATTGTGGTACCTTGAGTAATTTTTGTTTCTTCTTGGAGTTTTTCTGTATTGTATAAACCGACTGGAAAAAATCAATTTTGAAAGCGTGGGAGGTTGGTGAACTCATGATAAAGTTAAATGGAGTGAGTTACCAACATTTTCAAATTCAACTTAGAAACTTGATAGCATAAAAACTAAGAAGCAATGAGTATGTGCTTATTCTCTTCTGTGATATTTCATTAAAAGTTCGGACAAAATATTCTAGAGTGGCAAATGATCTCTTTGCTGTTCTACAGCAAAATCTAAAATTCTAATAATTTAATTCTTCTAATATTCAAATAGACATGGGGAAAATATCAAATAAGTTTATTACTAGTCCTAGAAATGTGAGGTAATTGAATACACTGACACGAAGACACTAGGGGAACTCAGTTTGTACTGCCATTTGCTTGGCACCTACTCGTCTTGACCTGCTCCAGCCATTTTAAGGGTTATTTATCAATATATTAGAATGAGAAAAAAAAAACTTGCTGTTATTTTCCCTAGACACACAGGTAAAAAGCAGATTGGTTTTCAGTTTCTATCCCAAATTTTCGGTTGGTGCCCGTCTTTCCCTCCCAGGAAAGCTGTGGGAGAGAAGTCGGAAAGAATGCCTCAGGTGATGGTAAGTGAAGAACTAAACACCTCCCAGATAAAAACGCATAGATTCAGTGACACTATGGGATCTACGTAAGACATAGTTTAAGAGTGTCACAGTTAATGTTGAACATTGAACAAAACTATTATTCTGATTCATAAAGCCACATTGTGAAGTAATCTAGGCTTGATGAAATAAAAGAACAGCTTTGATTCCTTTTTACCTCCTCGAATAATTACAGTTGTTTCCAACCCATCTCAAAGAGAGAAGTTCTGGAAATAATCAAAATGAGCTGGAATAGAATAAAAGTAATAGGTACATATATCTAAATGAACAAGAGTTGTGAGTCTATAATAGTTAATGCTTACTGGTGATAAGGGAAATAGAGTATGTATATTTTAGTCTATTTTGCAGTTTACTTATATGAGTTGGAATGAGTAAGATGGCATTGTTGGCTGCAAAACCAGTCACAGCAGGCTTTCATAGAAACTATACTGGAGAAATGGGCTAAGTAGTCTACAAGTTCATTAAATGCTAACAGTGCATTACGGTGCTATCAAGTAAGGTGGCCTCGAAGAGTTAGGGCAGTATGTAAAAATTATCTAGCTCTCTACATAGAAACTAGAAGTAACTGGCTCAGTAAAATTTAAGAGCAACAAAATCAGAAGCAGGGCTCGATACCTCCAAGTTAATAAAAGTATTGCTATCATCATCATTGAGGTTTAAATTGAGAACTCAACAGTATAGACCTATTGTTTACTTTAGAAGATCTTATAACCTTGCATGAGAATATTTGAAAATTTAATGTTAATGTTGGAAACATGATCCTGTAGTGATGATGTCTGAGAAGAATGTGAATATTAAA
>NW_006431956.1:3310814-3311095 GCF_000325575.1 Pteropus alecto | reverse complement strand
ATTTCATTAGGAGATTTCTCTTTTGATAAAATGATTATTTTTTTTAAATAGGTTGACCTGATAGCAAATGCCCCACTTTCTCTTTTAAAAATATCCTTTCCCATCCCTTTTTGTTCTATTAGAAAATACATAGTAAAGCTTTTCTAATCCTTTTATTATTTCCAAGAACAACTATTGGATCAACATCTAAGTGCAAATCATTGAAATATGGTCTGAAACTCAAGAGAATAAGGCCTTCGAAAACAATTGGAAGAATATATTCCAAGTCATGAACCATGGAT
>NW_006431956.1:3301629-3310782 GCF_000325575.1 Pteropus alecto | reverse complement strand
TTTCCCTATTTCATTCTTGAAACTTCTTGGCATGCTTGAGGAACTGTACACATGCCTGAGTGGCTAGAGACTATGATTTGACATAGGAATTACAGGTTTAAGAAAAGAGGTTGGAATAAAAACTGGGCTCTAACTGCAAAATGGCTTAACTATCAGATACATTATCCTGCAAATAATATAGACTCATCATTTTCAAGCAGATTGTAGAATTTCCAAATATATTATTTTTAGAAAAGACAACTTTGAACAGAAAGTGACTATTAAAAAAGCAAATAAAATTTAAAAAACTAGGAATATGTTCCAATAATCCAGGAATTAAATATAAATTGTCATAAGTAAGAGTAGGAAAAATAGTCATAGACTACTTGGACATGAAAGTCGTTGCAGAGACAAACACATTAGAGATTGTTATTCTGTTGATGAGGAGAGGTAAAAAAAGAAGAAATGGTAAAAGTTGATCTTGTGATTTTTGTTTGGGTGAATATATAGATAGCGTATGGCATTACGCTATATACAGAATACAGAAGGGGGTTGGGTTTTGAGATAAAGATAACAAATTTAACGTTAGACTTGTTTCTTGAAGTCATTTATAGTATTTGTATTCAATATTACAGAATATTTAGTATTCAGAAAGAGCTAACCAGTGTGCATTTTATTTGGTTCTAGAAGTTCTATAGATTGAAGATACAGATTTGGGTGCCATTTGGATAGAGGTTTTGTTGGAGACATCAGTGAATGAGAAGATAAAGTAAAAGAGTATGGACAATTACAAGAAGTATGGGCTGAGTGCTGAGCCATGGAGAATACCTACATTGAAGGCATGGGCTTATGAAAGAGATAGGCAGTGAAAAAGTGGTTAATCAAATGGAAGGTAAAGCTAAATAGTGTCCTGAAAGTGAAGCAGGAAAGTTTTAAGAAGGAAGCAGAAGAAAACAGAATGGAAGGACCTGAGACTACATCTTTGAAATAGAAGTTTAGGAAACCACTCATAATATGGAAATTCAAGTTTCAGTATAGTAGCATAGCAGAACTCAGTCTATATTAAGTAAAGCTAAAAATGTGAGAGCAGGGAACAGAGATTTTTCTTCTAATAAATTTGATGATAAAGAAAAGGCAAGATAACTTTCAGTAACCTTCAGAGAGACAGCATCTAAAGATTTATTTGAAAGCCAAGAGAAAGTAATCATGAAAAGATAGATTAAAGGTGCAGGTGAGAGAGGAAGTCAACGATAAAGTAACAAAAGATATAATTGAAGCAACAGAGATTGGTGTAGTGTTGGAAGTAACCTATCAAGAACATCAAGAGTTGGAGTCAGTGTCCTACATGGCGATTGAGAGTTGTAGACAGAGAGTAATAACAGTGTAGTCTCATGTATGCATTTGTGTTTTATTCTGACTGTAGAATCTGCACCTAGCATGAGTTGGGACTCCTATTTCTTTTAATTCATATAGCAAACACATCTGAATGTTATAAACCCTGCAGGAAAGATGAGAAATATCTACCCTTCAGTTCAGGGATGTAGCATTTCTATGAAAGACAACAATTTTAATGCCCAGACATCTGCATACAGACTTTCTACTGGTCCTTCCTTTAGATTAGCTGTCAAAAGTTCTCAAGCTTTTGAAACATAGAGATCAATGTATAGGTTTTGACTAGAGCAACCAAGTATACTGTGTTTATGAGAGATTTAAGAGGTTTCCAGTGATAACAATTAGTATGCATGAGTTTCACATATGCTGACTTAGAACCTAGTACAGGTAACCCGTAATTCCACTTTAAAAAAAAACAAAGTAGGACAGGTTGTCCGAGCCTAGAGAAGTAAGGGAAGTGGCACAAATCATCCTAACAGACTAGGGCAAAAAGAAAGTGTCAGCAGGAGAAAGCTACACCTGCTGTTTTATTTGTTGTTTCCCTAAGATTGCATTCAACTCAAAGGTCAAGCGTTGCCAGCCTTTGCGACTCCCCAGTGTGATTCCAACTACAAGTCTTGCCTATTCCCATGTTATTTCTTATTGTTCTCTCCTTTACTAACTCCAGCCACTCTGGTCTTCTGGTATCTAGAACATGCCAAAATCACTCTTCCCTCTAGAGCAAGGGTCCCCAACCTCTGGGCTGCAGACCGGTACCAGTCAGTGGCCTGTTAGGAACTGGGTGGCACAGCAGGAAGTGAATGGTGCACTAGCAAGCAAAGCTTCACCTATATTTGCAGCCACTCCCCAGCACTAACTAGCATCACCACCTCAGCTCCACCTCAGATCATCAGGCGTTAGAGTCCCACAGGAGCACTGATTCCTGGTGCCAAAAAGTTGAGACCGCTGCTCTAGAGCTTCCACACTAGCTGATCCCTTAGACTTGTGCATAATTTGCATCTTTAAATATTAACTTTAAATATTAGTTTAGATATTCAATCCTCATAACCAAGGTAATTCCACAGGCCTCGTCATCATCATATTTCTATGTTCTATATTCTTAATTGAATTATAATTATCTGTTATATAAATATTTTTTAATTCACTGCCTATTTTTTGTCTCATCCTCAGAAAGACAAAGCCTTATATGTCCTGTGTTATGTATCCTCTCAGTACCTAAACTATTGTCTATGTAATAGGTGGGTGTGTAATATACTATTTATCATAATATGTATTATACTATGCATAAATATGAAATATGTAATGCATAAAATACAGCCTCATAAGAAGAAAAGACGTCCTAATTATAAAATATAATGCACAGTTTTTTATGGGTTCTAGAAAGTAAGAATATAAATAGAAAGTAGATGGATCCACTCTTGTCAGCAAAGTGACTGGGGATGAAATAAAAAACGATAGGTAAAATAAGAGGCATACGTTTAGTCAATTAAGAATATCACACTTAAATTGTGTGTTTCAAAGAGTAAGATATGAAAACTTAAGGATTTATGTGAGAACCTTGTGATACTTTCAGTTATATTTAACTGTCTCTCATCTTACTAGTGAGTCCACTTATCTCTACATGATACTAATGAATTCTGGTTTTACAACATAGTCTTCTATCAAGTCATTCTTTCAGGTAGTAAAATTAAACACATATCTGATAAAGCATTCTGTGACTGAGCAAATGTTAGTTTTTTTATGCCAGGAACTTCACAGTTTATCACACTCTGCATTTGTTTGTTGTTCATAAGAAATAAGCACTTTGCTAAAAAGAGATGAAATAGGACCCATAGAGATGTTTCTTCTTTTTAAGTGCCACACACCCTATTTTACTCCGTTATATTTAATCACAGGCTGCATATCTAAGCTATGGAAAAAGTGACAAATGAGAGCTGGGTCAGCTATTGCACAATTTTATCATTATCACTTCTGCATTTAAATTTGATAGTGTGTTTTCAGAATGGCACTTTGGAAAGCATGATATAAAGGCACCTCAGTTATAAAATATAATGATGTATCAGTATGCTATCAGTTACCTTGTGCTGCAGTTTTCTTTTTATTGTAATATATAGCATATATGCAGACAAATATGTACAGTTTGAATAAGATTTATAAAGCAAACAGCCATATGACCAACAGTCAGAGCAAGAAAAAGAACAGTACAAGTACCCAATAACCTCTCTTTTGAGCCTTTTCCTTTAAATTTCTTGTTTCTCTACAACAGGTAAATACTATATTGATTTTTGTGATTCTTTTGATTTTTTTGGAAAATTTTAAATCTCTGTATATATCCTTAAATAATATAATTTGATGTGGCCACTTTTAGAACTTCATATAAATGGAAAAAGTATGTTTGTCTTTTTAAAAATTTATTCTTAGAGCAGTTTTAGGTTTTAGTAAAATAACGAGGAAGGTATAAAGATTTGTATATACTCTCTGCCCCGCACATGCATATCCTTCCGCATTATCACATCTCCCACGAGAATGGTACATTTATGAACCTATATTTACACATCATAATCACCCAAAGTCCATCATTTACATTAAAATTCATTCTCGGTGTTGTGCATTCTATGGTTTTGGACAAATGTACAATGACATGTATCCATCATTATAGTATCATACAGATTATTTTCACTGCCTTAAAAATCTTTTGCATTCCACCTGTGCATCTCTCCAATCCACCCCCATCCCCTAACCACTGGTAACCACTGATCATTTCACTGTTTCCATAGTTTTTCATGATGTCGTATGGTAGAATCACACAGTATGCAGCCTTTTTCAGAATGGCTTCTTTCCCTTAGTAACATGCATTTGAGTTCTCTCATTTCTTTGCATGGCTTGTTAGTTTATTTATTTTTAGCACTGAATGATATTGCATTGTCATGATGGACCACGGTTTATTCATTTACCTACTGAAGGACATCTTCATTGTTTCCAAGTATTGGCAGTTATGAATAAAGCTTCTATAAATATTTGTGAGCAAGTTATTGCATGGATATAAATTTTGAACACTTTTGGATAAGTACCATTGAACATAATTGCTAGATCATATAGTGAGAATATGTTTAGTTTTATAAGAAACCACCAAACTGTTTTCCAAGGTGGCTGTACATTTTGCATTCCCACCAGCAGTAAATGAGAGTTCCCATTGTTCCACATACTTGGCCACATTTGTTGTTGTCTGTGTTTTGGATTTCAGCCATTTTCATGGGTATGTAATGATATCTTGTTGTTTTAATCTGCATTTCCCTAATGGCTTTAATGTAGAGTATCTTTTCTTATGCTATTTCCATCTGCATGTCTTTGGTGAGATTTCTGTTAAGATCTTTTGTCCATTTTTTTTTTATTGGGATGTTCATTTTCTTATTATTCAGTCTTTCTTATTTAGAATAATAGTCCTTTATCATATACATTTGAAAATATTTTCTCCCAGTCTGTAGCTTAAATTTACACAATGTTATATTTCAAATATGTTTTAATTTTAAAAAAGACTATCTTTGCTTCATTATTTTGCCTTTGCTCCTTTTCAAAGATCAGTTGACTATATTTATTCAAGAACACAATGAAGAAAAACAAGCAAACAATAGGGGAATTAACTTAGCTTCCAGTTCTATACAAAGGTTAATGAAATTGATAAATACCTAACAAAACTGATAAAGACAATGAGTGGGAAAATACAAACCATCAATATCAGGAATGATAGGACTGTCAAAAACAGGTTACAAAGATATAAAAAATATAGTTAAGTTAATATTATGAACAACTCTAGTCCAGTAAATTTGAAAACATTAATGAAATGGTCAAATTCTTTGAAAAAACATTTAAAAAACATTTTGACAAAACTGACAAAAGAAGAAATAGAAATTTTAAAACTGTATTAAATTAAAATTTTAATAAAATGCCTCCTTTCAAAGAAAATTTTAGATCCAGCTAATATTATTGCTAAGTTATTTCTAATAGTTAAGAAAGAAATATAAATAATCTTACCCCACTCTTAAAATTTTTCAGAATATAAAGGAAGAGGGAACACTTATTAGCACATATCAGGAGACCACCATAATTATTCTGGTTATAAACCTGGCATAGATATTATAAGAAAATGAAATTAAAGACCAATAACCATCAAGAAAATAGCTGAAAAATTCTTAATGAAATAATAGAATTTAAATCCAACAATATAAACAATAGATAATATGTCATATTTAGGTGTGATTAATTTTAAAAATGTAAGAAGGTTTAACATTTAAAAATTACTGTGATTCATATTAATAAAATATAAAGATACATAATCATTCTAATGAATGCAGAAAATGCCTTTGACAAAATTTAACATCTATTCAACATCTATTCATCATAAAAACATGAAACGAGCTAAGATAGAAGTTTCTCCACTTATAAAGTACATATATGAAAAATATACAGCTACCATCAAACATGGTAAAATATTAAACATTTAAACTGAGGTTGAGAACAATGAAAAGTCAGTTCTAAATCTATCTAATATTGTTCCTTGCCACTGTAATATTGTAATTGGCAAGGAAAAAAATAAATGAAGAAATAAAACTTTTATAGAAAAAATAAAACTTTTTATTCACACATGACATGCTTGGTTGCATGGAACATCCTGAAGAACTTACATAAAGTCCAAAACTAGAAACAACTAAAATGTGCTTCATCAGGTATAGATAGACAATTCTCCATGGTTTTTCTGTCTGTCTTTTATTAGTTTTTGTTCTGGATGGTTTTTTCAAGGATGTTTGTATAGAAAACAGTCTTGGAATACAGAGATAGTGTCTCACTCTGGGGCAAAGGACAGATCTGTTACCTGTTTTGGATAATAAAGATAATATTTCTCCAAAGCAAAGACTGAGTAGGTTTATCAGCAATCCCTTTTAAAGGTCAGGAGTTCCTGAGCTGGAATATCCCACCTGTGACACAAACCCATTGTGTGAATCCACCTCAACTCGGCCTCCAGATCATACCCATGGGACTTGGAAGTGGGACAAGAGAAACTGATGCAAATATAAAGTTCACACTGCTTGTTCTGCCATGAGTAATAAAATCTTTTATGTCTGACCCAGGAGTTTCATGTCTTGTCAGGCTAATTTATTAGCTTGCAAGTAGGGTAAAACCTTATCTCATTTTATTTCTTAACATCAATAAACTGGATGGATAGTCAGGGAATATTTAGATAATGAAATATTGCTTAGCTATAAGAGAAAAACAAACATTGATACATTCAACAACAGGGATGGCTCTCAGATAACTATATCATAAAAAAGAAGCCAGACACAAAAGTGTACAGACATAAAATAAATGTGTATGAGTTGTACAACTGGTAAAACTATCGGTGGTGATAGAAATCAGAACTTTTGTGGCCTAAGGTGGTGGCTGTGGGCTTTAGAAAACTGCCTGAGGAAACTTTGTATGGTGATTTTATATCTTAATTGGGGTGTTGGTCAGTGGATATACACTTTTGCTAGAACTCACCGAATTGGACATTTAAGATGTATGACTTTTATCTCAATGTAAATAAGTATGAAAATGTCTGGGATCTGTCTTAGAAGTGAGGTAGAGAGCATCTCTAATATTTTGTCACCACTATGCCCCACTCTCAGGATGATTCTTACTTTTCTTTATATTTTGATCTTTGAAATCATTGGACTTCCTCTTCATTTTTTTTAAACTATAGCTTATTAAATTTTCCTAAAATGGAACTTCTACTCCCTATTCCAAGTAAAATATACCTTCACAAAGTTCAAGATTCTCACCATTTCTCTCTTCTAGGAGACTGCTGGCTAATCACATCCTACTTTGTGCCTGTGAACATATCTCAGATCATACTGCTTTGTAAAGGCAGACTATGATGGCAGCATTTTATACAGAATTAGGGATAATTTTGGATTCGCCGGAATGTGTTGTTCATTCAGGATACACTTTGTACTTTCTATAATCTCTTCTTGTAACTTTCCAACATGCCCTGAACAAGATGAGGAGCCTGAGGTAGCGAAGGTGGAGATGGTGATGGTAGACAGATGTCCGTCTAACACTAGGTCTATGAATTAGAGTAGAAATAGATATAACAAACCAGATTGTTTTACTACAAAGTGGGTGTTGGTAGCACATATTAAAACACATGGACACAGAATATTTTAGAACTGTTTCACCAATTTCATCCACACTTTGATTTTACTACATGGTTTAAGAGCCAAAAGATACCTCACCTGGTTTCTTAGATCCTTGAATTCACGCAGGAAATAATAATGGCAGCAATTTTATTTTCCCAAAATAGCAGCATTCAGTCAGTTCTTTAAGATGTTGATTCCAAGAACCTATTTAAAAAGTCTTCAGAGAATTAAATTATGTTTAAATTGAATGAGTGTCATTTTCTCTGGCTTTGCCTGCCCTTCTAGGCCTGGTTTAACTGAACACAATAACCTATGGGAGCTCAGGTCATGGGTAGAGTGTCACACTAATGATTTTGGGTCAGGACTTTCATCTTCATCCTAGATAACTTAAGCCTCTGGTATTTCTAGACTTCAAAAGCTCTTAGCACAACAGGAGTTCTTGACCTTACATGATGTATGTTTTATTTTTAATCCTTGTCTCTCCTTGTTTGACAGGCAAAGGGCCTGTGCCTGGGTCATTTTCTGTGACCTTCCTGTTCTTCTTTCCTAAATGCCCAGCAATTGGCAGGTAACATTTACCATGGCATTCTGACCTCCTTGAGAAAGTAGATTTTCTCGAGTGTAGGCAGGGGACCTGGAACCAAGTATGCTTGCTAAATCATCGCCAAGTTTTTAAACCGTATAAATTGGGAAAATGTTTTAAAGGTGCACTCTAGTTCAACTTCAAACTCCATGATTTAGGTGAATCTAGATTTGACATATTCTCTTGATATAATATACTATGTCCTATAGACTTAAAAAAATAAGATTAGAAGTATCCTTCTATGTTTTATGTTAAAATAAATTTCTACAATGCATTACCTTGGAACAAACTATTAAAAATAATGAGAAGAACAATAGCAATGGCTGGACAGAAGACTAACTGGCATAGCAAGTATATTTAGAACTATGTGGGAAAATGCCTGCATGGACCAGTAGCAGCTCTACAGTAATGCATTTCCTCATCCACTAACATTTTTTTAAAGTATAATCATATTAAGAAGTTTAATTTTTTATTTTAATTGTTCTCTTTTAACTTTTGAAGAAATTACTTATCGTGAGGTCAGAGTTTTGCCAGGAGAGATTGCTGGCTCACCTCAAAATAGCCCCCCAAAATATGAATTTATCTGGATCTAAGATCTGGCCTTCAGTACTTTGGCATGAGAATTCTGATGTTGACAGGCCGCAGCAGAGATCCATGTCTTAGAACTGACATATGTTAGCTAGAATCAGTGTATTAGTGAATAATATCAAGGTGACATTTCTCAGTTTATATTAGAAAATACAAACAGTGGCATACTAAAAAAGCTGCAGACAATAATATATCATAGTGATAGAGAAGAATGAACCCCCACAACCCACCAATAAAAAACATGATGTTTACATTTTCCACCCAAATGACTCTTTCTCAAGGATCATAGAATTTTCCTTTTTCTTTTTATCAGGCTAAAATAAATGAAAAATAAATAAAAAGAAAAAAACAGCTTGGGAATATCTTTTTTTTTTTTTTTTGCACGCCTTACTTCTCTCTTTTTATACCTAAGAGAAATGAAACTGTCCCCGTTTACAT
>NW_006431956.1:3283605-3301592 GCF_000325575.1 Pteropus alecto | reverse complement strand
AAAATAAAAAAAAAAAAAAAAAAAAAAAAAATTTTGGGAATCTTTTTTTTTTTTTTTTTTTGCACGACTTACTTATCTCTTTTTATACCTAAGAGAAATGAAACTGTCCCAGTTTACATGTAAACAGAACAAATATCTGTCTTTTCTATGTATGATGAATTCTATTTTTAAGCATAAACCCCTTTGAAACCAATTAATACTAGGTATCTGACCTACATAATAGAATCTGAACGTTGTTTTATTTTTCTACTTTTGGTTTATAAAGCAACACTATTGTTCATACATCTTTGTGTCAATTCCATGAGTAATTTTTGTATACATTGCTTGAAACATATTTCCAAAAAAAAACCTCTTTAACCAATATTTTTACACTAATAAATACTTTAAAAAAATGTCATCTTTCATACCACTAGAGTCAATTTATGTATTTGAACTGGCAGTGTTAGATGCCAGTAGCCACGTATGTTGATTCCACAGTAAAGCTGCCAAGTATAATCTCTCTTTAGAAAAGCTGTAAAAAGTGTTTAGAAACAAAACCGTGTTCTTTATGTGTTCCTCTTTTCTAACTCTGTGCCCTCTCTTTTTCCGCCAACCTGCATTCTCAGTTCTTTCCCACTGAGGCCCATTCCTCTGTGATCTTACTCTTGGGTGTCTTCTATTGTGACCTTCATGTGGATAAACAATCACCACATTTAGGTTTGTTTTACCCATGAGTCTCTGCAGTTTAAAAGAAAAGTCTTCTTTTAAAAGAAAATATCAAGAGCTCTACCAAAAGGAAATGATCTCTAGAGGTACAATTTTCAGCATCATGCTATTTAGGGACTTTCAAAGTCAGACATATGTGCATAAATACTGGCTATGTTGTAAATGAAACACTTTTAAAGGAATATCCAACCTTTTACTTTCATTCGAATGCCCAGTAGAGCAAGAATTTTGCTGAGTCACCTTGATGATCACATGATGTTATTGAACCAGAAGCTTTTTAAATTCCAAAATGATTTCTGGGCTTTTTATGATTTCTTTGTAGAATCATATTGATGTAAAGAAGGCTGACCCATGAAGCTTATGTCTAACTATAAATCTGCTATTGATGACTTTATATTTCTCCATTGTAATATCTGTGTACCTTTGAAAGACTGTTACCATCCAATCACCTCTGTAAGTTCTATATTTAGAATGTATCTTTGGCATTTTCCTTTCCATAATATCCCATATCTAGTTAAATTTAAAGTCCTTTGAATTTAATCTTCCACATATAATAATATGCTATATTGAACACCCATGTGACTCATCTTAAGAAATGAAACAAATTACTATGACATATTACTATGGGTGCTGCTTGTGTATTCCCTCAAAATTGCATACTTCTCCCTCCAACATCCCCAAAGAAAACATCTTTCTTGAATTTCGTGTTGATTATTTCTATTGCATTTCTTTGTCTTTTAAATATGTGCATGCATTTTTAAACATATGCAAACATATGTTTATATACTATATATTACACTTAAACATTCTACATAAATAGAATTCTACTGTATTGCACCTTGCTTTTTCCACTCAAAACTGTCATGGTGCCGATTGAGATGTTCAGCAGACTTTATTTTCCTAAATGACTGTGACAATCTTTGCCATCGAATTTGTTTCTACCATGTGACTGATAGCCCACCTCAGGGGATTTCAGCATGAGCATGCCTTTGTGTGATGATCCCCAGCCTTCTACTCTACCACTGTGGCCTCAGAGAAGACAGAGAAGACACCTCCTGAGAGATGTCTGAGGGTTCCCTCCCCTTGCATCTGGATGGGAGCTTTTGATTATTTTGACCAATAGAATATAACAGAAGTGATGCTCTGTGACTTCTGAAATAGATCACAAGAAGGATTCAACTTTCATTGTACTCTCAATTTTAAGATTCTTGCTCAAGAGAAATCACACTATGAAATGAAGAACCCAAACTAGTCCATGAGGAGAGACTCATGGAGAGACTTCGTGGAGAGCTGCGATCTGAGAGGATCAGCCGACAGCCAGTCAGTGGACTTCTGCATGAGCACTCCTTTGGGTGATGATCCCCAGCCTTCTACTCTACCATTGAGGCCTCAGAGAAGACGGAGAAGAGAGAAACCATTTCCCCTATGCTTTGCCTGAATTCTGCCCCCATGAAAACCAAGAGCATAATAAATGGTTGTTTTACTTACTTAGTATTGGAGTGCTAAATTATGAAGCCACTGTAAGTGGAACAACATATATTCTTCTAGTTCATTTATTATGATTAATGTATAATTATTAAATTATTTGAATATATAACAATTTATTTATTCTGTTGGTAGACAGTTTTACCTTTTTGATATTATATATAAAGATTCATAACTTTCAGAAATTATCTTTAGTGACATTTAATTAGGAGTGGAATTGCTTTGGTCCCAAAATATGCAAATCTTTAATTTTACCAGAATTTTTCAAAAGTGTAATGGTACTATACTAATTTATACTTCCACCTGTAATATTTGAGTTCTCATTATCCCATAACTTAAGTTATCAATAAAACTTTGATATTTGAATCTACCATCTTGATTATGAAATAATATCACCTTGGGCTTAAAGTACTCTTATTCTTAGGTTGAGCATCATTTTTATATATTTATATTGTGGTAGATATAATATTCTAACATAAAATGATCCATGAATCTCTTGGATAGATCATATTTAATCATAAACTTTTTAATATATTAACTGTTTCAGGTTGGCAATTTTTTGTTTTTATACTATTAAAGTATTGATATTTATATTTTAAATTCATAATTGAGAGTCACAAAAACTTTTCTTTCTTATACCATAATTATTTGCTTATGATAGCAAGTCTATACTAATATCACAATATGAAGTGCATAGGGATCTTGGTTTTATTTTTTTCTGAAATTGGCCTTACCTTTTCCATTAATGTTCATTTGTTTAACCAATTTCAGTTTTAACAAATTTTAGGCCATATTTCATTAAAATATTTTCAATTATGGATTTAAATACTTTAACAATTATAGATCTGTTTTTTGAGTCATTCAGTATATTATACATTTAAAGTAATTATCCATTTAATTTCTATTCAGATTTGTCTAGATGTCATTAATTTTTTCAATAAATTTTTTAATTTTTAGAAAACAAGTCTGTAACTATTTTGTTAAATTTTTCCTAAATATTTTATTCTTTTTGGTGTTATTTAAATTTTTTTCTTCATTTTGTTCTTTACTGGTGTATGGAAATACAGTTGATTATTTTCTACGTTGATCTTGTACCCTGCAATATTGCTGAACTTGTTTCGTACTTATAGTAACAACTAGGATCAGTATGGTAAGTAGTATATTGTAGTGGATTCTTTAGGATTGTCTGTATACAAAATCGTTTCCTCTGAACGTAGAGATACTTTTACTTCTTACTTTCCAATCTGGATTCCTTTTATTTATTTATTTTGCCTAATGGTTCTGGCTAAAATCATCAGTATAATGTTGAAAAGAGATGATAAAATCAGATATTCTTATCTTGTTCCTGATGTTAGGGGGAAAGCATTCAGTTTTTCACCATCAAGTTTGATATTACTTGTGGGTTTTTTGGTAGATGAAGTTTATCAGTTCGAAACGATTCCCTTCTTTATTTAATTTGCTGAATTATTTTTCTAAAATCATAAAGGATGTTGGATTTTGTAAATTGCTTTTCTGATCTATTAAGATGATCATGTGATTTTTGTCCTTTATTCTATTTATAAGGTACTGTTCATTACTTGATTCTGATTGTTAAACCAACCTTGTAACAATGGAGTAAATTCAGTTGATCATGGTATATAATCCATTTGATATACTTCTAGATTCAGTTTTTTAGTATTCTGTTGAGGATTTTAGAGTCTATATTCAAATGGGATATTGTTCTGTAATTTTCTTTTCTTATGAAATCTTTGGTTTTGCCATCAGAAAATAATGACCTTACAGAATAAATTGAGAAGTGTTATTTTTTCTAATTTGGGGGAGAATTTGTGAAGAATTGGTATGAATTTATCATTAAATGTTTTTGTAGAATTCATTAAATATCTGAGCCTTGGCTTTTCATAGTGGATTTTTCTAAATTACAATTCAATCTTTTCATGCATTATATAATCTATTGAGTATTTATTTATTCTTTAGTCAGTTTTAGTAGTTTTCTTGTTTCTATAAATTTAGTCTTCAATTTCCTGACCATCGTATTATCTTGTGATCACTTTTATTTCTGTCAGGTTTATAGTTATAGTCCCCTCTTTTTTTTCTGACTCTAGTAATTTGGTCTTCTATCCTCTTTTACTTGCCAATTGACCTAAGGTTGTGGATTTTGTTTATATTTTCAAAGAATCAACTTCTGGTTTAGTTGATTTTTTTCTAGTTTGCCTATTCTCTATTTCATTATTTTTTGCCATAATCTTTATTATTTCCTTTATTTTACTTGCTTTAGGGTTAATTTGTTCCTTCTACCCAATGCCTTAAGGTGGAAGACAATGATTTGAGATCTTTTTCATTTTTCTTATAGGTATTTACAGATAAAAATTTTCCTCTAAGCATCGCCTTAGCTACTTCTCATATATTTTGGTATGCTCTGTTTTCATTTTAATTCATAACAAGGTATTTTCCAATTTGCTTTGATTTCTTTGTTTACTGGTTACTTAGGAATGTGTAGTTTAATTTTCCCCAAGTGGTGAATTCCCAATTTTCTTTTTGTTAGTCATTTCTAATTTTATTTTAAATGAACAGAGAATAGACTTTGTATGATTTCAAAGTATATGAATTCTGCTTTATTTGGTAGAGTGTTTTAATTGATTTACAGTGTTGTTCAAGTCTTCTATTTTCTTATTGATCTTTTGTCTATTATTGAAAATGGAGTGTTGTCACCAACTATTACTGTTGAATTATTGTTTTTGTCCTTGAATTCTGTAGATTTTTGCTTCATACATTTTGAAAATCTGTTATCAGTTGCATGTGTTAAAAATTATTATATTTTCATAATATGTAACCTTTTTCATTTTATAAAGTGTTCCTCTTTATCTCTAGTGTTATTAATTTTGTTTAAAAATTTATTTTGTCACATATTAGCATAGCCACTCAAGCTTTTTTTATGCTTGATGTTTACATGATACATTTTTCTCCATCCTTTTACTTTGCCCCTTTTGTATTTTTTAATCTAAAGTATGTCTACTGAAGATAACATTTTTTATCTTGTTTTTTTGATGCAGTTTTTTAAATTTCTTCCATTTGGTTGAAATTATATAAAAATAATCTTATTTAATTTTTTACTGATATATTTACATCTGCCATTTTATTATTTGTTTTTCATGTCTTATGTCTTTCTTGTCTCTCTGTTCCTCCTTTATTGCTTTATTTTGCACTAAGTGAACACTTTCAAGTTAAGAAGTTTATTATTGTAGTTTACATTATTAATAATAGTTAACATTAATAATATTAACAATACTGCCTTTAGTGGTTTTTTTTCACAACATATTTTGAATTATTTAAAATTCTTGCTTAGGGTTCTCTTTCTTAATATTTACCTTACACTCATCAAAATCTACTTCAGATTTATACTAACTCAGTCCAGTGATAGAGCTATTTTCCTAAATAGCTCCAATTCCATTCCCTCTTTATTGTGCTATTTTACAGTATATATTGCTATATTACAAACATAACAATACATTGTTATCATTTTACTATACATAATTATGTCTTTTAACACAGTTCCCATTCAGAAAAAAAAAAAAGCGTAGCTTGCTGCCAGTGTTAATTTAATTTCACATACACACACTCTTTGAGGCTCAAGCAAGTCTGACTGGTTTTCAATGTAATAATAAAGTATAAAATCTATTTCTGGAGTTATTTCTAAACAGAATTTATAATCCTAATGCAACAGAAATGTATAAATAAATCATATTCATCAAATGAATATTCGGCTAACAACTGTTTGAGAACAATGTTAACATTATGCATAAGAATGCTAAGTTTTCTAGGATTTGACATTTTCAGCGATTGAGAATTACAATATTTTGTAAATGGAAATACCACTACTAAAAACAAAATGCTATAAATAGAATGATATCATTTGTTTCCAAAGACATCAACATATTAGATAGTAAAATAATAATAAAAGTAATATTTTGTGGCAAACTTTGGGGGTAAAGTTAAGACTATAATCCATGAGTTATCTCGAGGTAAATTCTGCAGCCGCAAGCACCACTGGCAAATTCTCAGGGCAAATGGGAAGTGAGTTAAAAGAGAAGAAAAAAGAGAGTAGATATTTATATATTTTGTTGTTACCTTCTTTATTATTTCTTGTTCTCTTCACTTTTTCCTGTGTATTCCAGTATTAATGTCATGCCATTTTTTTATTAAAATACAGCTTTACTTTCATCCACATCTTCTGTGCTGTTATTGTCAAATACATTAAATATTCATACATTATAGTCCCAACAATACAATTATAGACATATATTATATAGTTACTTTTTAAATCAGATAAGAAGACTCGACATGACTGAAACTTCCTTTAGTATTTTTTTTAAGGCGGGTCTCTTAGCAATAAAATCTGTTTGGTTTACTTTTTCTTATTAATTTAGGAGTGTCTTTATTTTCCTTTTACCTTTTTAAAGATAATTTTGTTGGATATACGATTCTTGATTGACAATTCCCTCATCCTCAACCCTTTAAATATATTTATCTCCCACTGGGTTCTGGCCTTCATTGTTTCTGATAAGAAGTCTTACTGGATCATTTTTCTCTTCTTTCAAGATTTTCTCTTTGCCATTGGCTTATAATATTTTTACTAGGATGTGTCTCTTTGCATTTATTATTCTGCTTAGAGTTCACTGAGCTTCTTGTATTTGTATATGATATTTCTCAGCCATTATATCTTTGAATAACTTTTCTTCACATTTCTCTCACTCCTCCACTCTGGCACTCTCATTACATGTAAGTCGGTGCACTTAAATGTGTCCTACATTTCTCTAAAGCTTTCTTTATCTTTATTTATTTGTTTCATCTCTGTTCTTCAGACTATATGATCTGTTTCAACCTGTCTTCAAGTTTGTTGATTCGTTCTTCTGCTAGCTCAAATCAACACTGATACCTTGGAAAGAGCTACATAGCCCTCTGTTTTTGTGGTCTGCCTCTCCTTCTGGGTAAGTTTTCTACACCATTTCTCCAGAGCTAGGATGCAGATAGTGCTTCAAGTCTCTCAAAATAATATTACTGCTTTACAAATAGGGTACTTGGCAGGGTGGTAGCCTCTGGTCTTCAAGTCATATTTTGTGGCAGAGGGCCTCCATCCTCTGAGTAAGCTCAAGCAAGGGTAATTGGGGCCCACTATTCTCCATCTTCTATGCTTGGGGAAAGTTTCCATGTTATGAATGGAGAGGCTAGGTGGTGAAGAGAGACAGTACTATTTCAGCCATTCTTGCCTGGAATAGAGTTTCTGCAACTTGGAGCTGGGGTTGATATGGGGAAGTGAGAAATGCTACCTCATGACAGCCGCTTAGCCTCCCCTAGTGCACTGTTTAAGAATCAGAAAATTCTTTAAGGGAAAATGCAGCTTGGAATGTTGGGCCCACTTAAATGAGTCCCTCATCTCTTCAGAATCTTGGACACTCATATTCTGCCTTGGTAAATTTGTAAGATTTTCAAAAGCATATGTGCAGTATGTGAGTGGTATGGTGTATACATACATATGTATATTTGTATGGTGTATACTACATACATATGTGTATTTATATATGCTTTCATACAGCTCAAACATTGGATTATAGTGAGAGGTTTGTTATAGCTGAAAGGTGAAAATATAAATTCAGGACAATTTGGTATGGAGCATTTTATTATATTTCTTCATTGAACCATAAGGTATTAAAATTAATTCTATTTTCAAGCTCATCAGTTTTTAGAATATGTATTATTATTTAGAGTAAGTTATGGATTAATTTGTTGTATTCAGGAAATAAGTCCTTACTACCACTAATTTGTTGAATGTTTTTAAGAATTGATTTACTGCTTACTACATGATCTATTTAATCAAATAGTCTATACGTATTGAGAAAAAAAGTACTATCACTAATTATTGATTTAAAGGGTTAAATATATTCTTAGTTTATTCTTTTTACCTGGGTTCTTCAAATGATTTGTTCCCAGGACAATTATTTGTATGTATTGTCTGTCAATAACTGAGAGTTATGATAAAGCCTCCATATATCATAAAATATTTATCAATTTTGTGGTAGATTCTGTCATATTGTGATTGCGTATTTTGAGGCTTTAGTGTGAGGATGACTATGTTCTTATGATTTTTTTTTAATCCAAATTATTATATTTGTATGCTCTTTTGGATAACATTCGTGTGACACTTTTTTCTACCTTAAATTGTGAATATTTAGTACTTTAATATTTCATGAGTATTGCTTGAATAAAAGCTATTTACTTTTTTTTAAATGTTGTTTTAAATGATAGTATGCTTTTTGTCTTGCTCATAAATGAAATGTACTCTTTTATTTCCCGAAAAACTAAATATAATAATTTACATTGTGGGGTGTGTGTGTGTGTGTGTGTGCCTGTGCCTGTGTGTGCCTGTGTGTGTCTGTGTGTGTCTGTGTGTTCCTAAAAACACTTTGGAAACCCAATTCTGGTTTTTTTTCTGCTTACTTATAATTGAGATAGTTAGCTACTTTTGTGTTTTTTAATTTTGGATTTTACATTTAATGCTTAAGAGATTACTGTTTGTATGTGTGTGCACATGTGTGCGTGTGTGTGTGCATGTGTGTGTGTGAGAGAGAAAAGAATGTGAAGACTATAACAATATAGGAATCTATGGAAAGAATTTGAAGTTGTTACTTCCATTTGTACAGATGGCTACAAATAAGTAATCAGTTTAAGGTCACTTCCATGTTTAAAATGTCCTAGTTCATTCAGGTAATATGCAATTGAATGTTAAGCTCATAGTAGGTCTGGTCTGCAGTTGTAAATTCTGACAGCAGTATTGTTTATGTTCAACCAGGGCCTTCTATAGACGGAAAAATGATCTAGCTTTCTCCTTTAAAAATAGGCCAATTAAAAAAAATAGACTGATTTTTTTTCTTAACTAGACCACCCTTTCAACATGATATTGTCTTTCTAATATCCTTCCTTTATACGAAGTATCATTGTCAAATCCACCCCTTGCAAAGACATGAGGCTTTATCTTCTCTCTTTCTCCAAACAAGTTATTAAAATCCAGCCTATAAGTTATAGAGAGCAAAAAATATCTCCAGAGAGCTATATTATCATTGTAAGTTTGCCACACTGATTTTTAATTCCCTTGCCATTTTTTTAAAACCTAACATTTTTATTTCTTTCCATAAATTGAGCTATGTTTTACTTTTATACTTACTTTGGAGGATATTTACAATATCTAGTCCACCATGTTGGATATATAGATGTTTTAATGCATTGCTCAGAGAGCAGTCGAAGTAATCTTTTCAAAAGGAAAATTGCATGCTTAAAATCCTTTTAATGCCTTTCCAGTGATCTTTGGATTAAGAAAAATCTTCTAAATACAGCAGACCAGGCCCTGCATGCATATTTCTATGTTTGCTGTAGCTTTATTTTAAACTATACTTTATTTGACACTTTGTTATCCAGAAATTACAGCCTTCCATCATAATTTTCAATGCTGTCAGATGGTCTTTCTGCATGCTGCCTCTCTCTTAAATATTTTTATGCCTTTCCCTCCTCAGTTACTTTCCACTTTTCTTCAGGTCTTAGTTTAAGCTGTACTTTCTCAGGAAAGTCCTTCCTCATGTCTTGCCTTGGTCCTTTTCTCTCTTCTTCCATAGCACTGTTTACCTCTCCCACTGTTTATCTGTAGTCAGACTTACATTTTAAAATTCCATATGTGTGTACAAAATTATCTGATTTATATCTGCTTTTCTACTTGGATAATATATTCTCTGAAGGCATATATGTGTACTTGGTTTAATTCATCTTTGTTATCCCTGGTACCTAAAACAAGGTTCACAATAAATACATATGTGTATATTGAAATAAAATGTAAATATGGGCTACTTTTGAGTAGAAAGTGTTCAGTTTTTAGTTTTGCCACTCAGGAAGGATTCTTGTTATAAAAAGGACCAGAGATACATCTAGAATTAACCTGCCATCTGTGGTTAGGAATTTAAGTTTTTGGTCAGAGCAATATATAAACCTCTTCTTTCTTTCACCTCTTTTTTTCTTTATTCTGTAGGGTTAAAGAAATTGTTTGTACATGATTATGCCATTTTAGCATAACTCTCATCCTCAGGAGTCCTGGGTACTCAGAAATCCAGAAGAAGTATGGACAGTTGGTATCCTATAGCCTGTGGTGATGATTATCATATATGGTGGCTGTTCAAAAACAATGGTGACTCATTCACAACAGGAGTGCGGGTGGGATAAGATGCTTTTACATACTCTAGACTCACTCAAGGCACAGAATGTATGTTCAGGAGCTATAGCCTAGCAAATAGCTTAAGTTCCATCAAGTGGGCCTGGCAGAGTCCCCAAAGAAGAAATCTATGGACTTCAGTCAAGTGAACATCATAATCAGAAATACAGGAGGGAGTTTAATCAAGAAATTGGTAATCAGAGAAGAGTATCAGAAAATCAGTGTTTGTATGGTGAAAATATATGTGTAAATAGGTACCTAATTATATCTGCAGTTGTAGATAGCAGAATCCATCCATGGGAATCTACCTTAGAGATGGGGAGAATGACAAAGCCAAAAGAGAGTTCAATTTCAGTTTACTGGAGACATTTTACTGGAATTCAGGATAGTAATACAAATAGTGCTACAATTGGGCTTGTCAAACTGGAGAGAAGAAAACAGCATATCTGGGCTTGGAACTTGAGTACAAAAGCACTGCTATTAGAAGAGAGATGCAATAAGAGTGAGCTAAGAGTTAGAGAACACCAGATATATCCACAGGTTAGCACTAAAGCACCATCACCCATTTCATCATATTATGAAGAATGACTCTATCTTAAACTCTGTGAGATTGTCTAGAGAATGTTTTAGTCTCAATTTAATGGACAGGAAATTCTTTATTTTCTCTCCCTTCTTTGTTTTACCTAATTAATTCCCATTTTCTTTCAGATCTCAGTTCAAGCTTTGCTTTCTCAAGGAAGTCTTTTCTGACATCCTGACTTGGTCCCATTCCCGCCTTCCCCATATTTTCATCAATTCATTCAATACTTGGTTAGTGTACTTATTTGTTTCTTGGTGTACCTCCTACAACACAGATACTAATATTGGAAGCTAGTGATACAGAAGTGAATAACATAGTATTCTTGTCTTGGGAATTTCTCAGTCTAGAGCACCCGACTATGGCCCTTTGTACAGAGAGGAGAGAATTGTGAGCTGTGATGTATGTGTGGTACTAGAGGGGCAGCTGGGGAAGACAGAAGCCAACAAAAATAAGTTTAGGAAATGTGACTAGAAGTAGCATTTTGCACAACTCTGAAACTCACTGACATGACCTTCACTCAGTCCTTGAGGTTTGTGTCACATAGGAAAAACAAAAGGTAATAATGGGAAACCCACTGGGGTCTGTAGCTGTTGACTTACAGTGACTGTGAATTATTTCTAGCAATTCATAGTGCCCTAAAAAACAGACCTATTTAGGAGGAGCACATTTTCTACATTTCAGAACTTCTTGAGTTAGGAGATTCACTTATAATATCTGAGGGAAAGAAATGAATAAATTAATTTCAACAGGAATCTGTAGGAATGGTGATTTAAAATTTTTTTTTTTTCTTATAGACTCGGGTTGAGGTTAGCCAACAGAAATTTGATATTCTTGTTAATTTTTGAGCTACACTGGTAAATGTGCAATTAGGCTGAACACTTTCTATACATAGCAGGCATGAGAAGAAACCACTGATTGAGAATACAAAAGCTCTCCCTCCTCTGGCACTGGTCCATCATCAGGATGAACCAGGTTGGATCATGACAGGGGCCTTTTTGCCAGAGCCTAGATTTTCATAATGCAAGAGATGCTTTCTCCTTGTAATTACCAATAATGTTGCTGGGTGAACCGAAGACACATGGAACAGTGAATTAGACAGTACAGCTCTCTATTGCATGTCATGTAAGACAGCAGCCTTGCTATTTGCATCCCTTAGACTTCCAATGCAAAATTTTTGGATCAGCACACCCTGTTCTCATTTTCACTATTATCCTTTCATTCTTCATTTACCCTGTGAAATATCCTTGCACATTTTCATGTCATCTGCGTTGTCTGGAATTGTTATTTAAAATCAATACCAGGACCTCATCTAAACTCTCCCTTCAAGGCATTCATTATTTACCAATTGTGAATAATGAAATAACTACCTAATGTTTTTAGGTTTTGCTTATCTTACCTTAGGAATGACTTAATCCATCAAAAATGCATAACTGCTCGATATTTATCCTAGAAAACTATGTAGCTATGTATGTCAGTTCAAGCAACTATAACGAAAGAGCATAGACTGGCCTACTTAAATAACAAATATCTATTTCTGACAGTTTTGGAAACTGAGAAGTCCAAGATCAATGTGCTGGCTGATTTGGTTCCTGGTGAGAGCTCTCTTTCTGGTTTGCAAATGACTGCCTTCTTGCTGAATCTTCACATGGGAGAAAGAAAGAGGGAGAAGGGGAGTGGGGGAGAGAGGGAATGAGAACAAGCTCTTTGGTCTCTTCTTATGTGGGTGCAAATACTATTATGGAAGCCCCACCCTCATGATCTCGATTAAACTTAATTACCTTCCAAAGACCCTACCCCTAATACCATCACATCGAGGATTAGAGTTTTAAAATATGAATTTGGGGGGAACATACACATTCAGTTCATAACCCACTAGGACAGCAAAACATCACCATTCTGCTCTAGAGCTTTCCAGCAGTTTAGAGTCATGTGGCCAGTTGAGTGACTGATTCACTGATACATGAACTGTGGGAAACTACTTCCTGTGGCAGGACATTTTCAGTTTGTGGACTTTAAACATTTTTTTAGAACCTTTCTTTGGAATTAGAAATAAATTTAATCTGTACTATTCAAATTGCTTCAACTATTTTTTAAATCGTTAATTCTGAAAGCTCTAATATGTCTTTTGCAGTTCACCTTTTCACATATTACTTCATGAATTTTTTTTTTTACTTTGCAATCAGTTGTCTATTCCTTGGGACCAATACACTTTTTCTTGATCTCTTATGGTCTTTTATTTCTATATTTAACAACCTGGCCCAGTTTTTCCAGTGTAGCTAAACTGAAGAGTTCAAGAGTTACTTTGGATTAACTCCTTGAGGTTAAAAAGCTTACCTGACCCTGCTTTTAAAGTTTTTTGAAGATTTATTGAATTGGAAAAGTAAATGGCTATTCTTTCATAACCCATACCTTCCCACTGAACAAAACTGTGCTTAATTCTAACCTTGCATCCCCTGAAGTTTGAAAAGGTTCAGATCTCTCTCTTATGTATACATAGTATATTCTACCTTTCAGTCAAAATTGCTACTGAGAATGCTGACACCTCCAGATGTTGTTAGCTTTTCTAAAATTATCACTGATCACTTCAGCATTTGCAACTATAGAAAGAAAAGTAACAGGATACCCTACTGAGCTAAGGGATGGAGACAGCTGTTAGAGCCTCTCGTCGATTTCCCTAAAATTAATGTAGGAATGTTTCTTATATTACATTTTCAAGGACTGTATTCAAAACAGTTTTTATAAATTTAAGCAGCAAAACAATGGGAAAAATTTGTACTGATGCCATTTTTAAAAGCTCTCTTGAAAAATAAGGAAAATTATATTTCACTTTATCTGATTTGTATGGAAGAAATCTAGAAGTTCTCATATGTCTGCATGTATTTTAATTCCATTTCTCATTTGAATGAAATTATAGCAAACAGAAAAATAGACTAGAAAATCATAAAAACCACTCTCATTAAGAGATTACTGAATTACATAATAATTTTTATCTAAATAAAAGCTCCATAGCTACAGCAGCTATAATGTAGTAAAGTAAGACATCACAATTACCACAAGGCAAAGATAATGGACAATTTTATGTTTTTTTTTAATTTATATATATAATACATAAATATATTTTACATGTATAATACATATATGTATATATGCCTTAACTATAATCTTAGTTGAAATATTTCATAGACAAGATTGGTTTGTCTTGAAGAGCAATCTGAGATACTGCCTTGGGTTTATTTAACATAAGGTTTTCTTTCCAAAGCTACACTTCAAATGCAGGTAAATGGAGACATCCAGGTTAAGATGAAGCCATATCAGAAAATCTCTCTCCTACAACAACCAATGAAAAACAGGGCAAAGGCAAATCGCAATAACATCAACAAGAAAACAAAACCAAACCTATAGACCAAACTAAGAAACAAAATAATAAAAGAAATGGAATGTTCTGAAAACAAATGACTCAATAATTTTCATACTTCCTGAGAGTAATACGCATGAATTAACAAAATCCCCAAATGTGGAAAGAGTTAAACTGGGCACCCTTGCTTATCCTTTCAACTGGGGAGTAAAGAAATGCATATTGGGAATGAGGTGAGGATAAATGAAGTAAAGGAAAATAAAGTAGATGTTTTGTCATACAAATAATGACAAATTTTAGGGCTGCCCAATTGTTGAATGAATCTGAAACGTGAAGGTATCCCTTTATGAAATGATATATGCCCTCCGACTATGTAAAGTAAATCTTAGCACAGAATATATTTAACTTTTACGCTTGGTACAGAATATATTTAACTATCTCACAAGTGGGAGCCAGATATTCCAACAACAATAACAGCAGCAGCAATCATACCAGTTTGGCTTTGATACAGACTTTCTCCTGACACACAGTTCTATTTACTCAGAACAAAAATAATCACTCTTAAGCTATAGTTCAGGCAGGAAAACAAGTCTCAAATACAATTGTCAGTATTAAACATTTAAAATACCACAATATTGTATCAGATCAAATAGAAGTTTTGGAAAGAACTCTCCAAACATGGGAAGCTCAAAAGTAATGATACTGCTCCTACATAAATAAAGTATGGGGAAAAAAGAAAAAAAAAGAAGAAGGAAGGAAGGGAGGTAGGGAGGGAGAGAGGGAAAGGAGGAGGAAGAGAGAAAGTGAAGAAGAGAGGAAATATGTAAAAGACAAAGGACTCGGCCTAGAAGAAAACATCACCCAATGAACAGAAAGAAATTCTCTACTTGCTTTATTCCATATTATTCCATATTCCATAATTCAATAAAAAATATTTCAAAAAAAGAATAAAAGATAAAATAATATAAAAAGAGAAATAGATTTAATTAAATGATAAAAGGCCAACATAATTTCTCTGGACAACATTAAAGTAGAATTATCAGAAACCATAATTAAATTTTTAAAAATTACAGAAAAAATCTTGAGCAAATGCAGATAAAAACAAATATTCTAAAACAATCAAACTATTAGATAGTGAAAAGAAATTAAGTAGGTATGGTTGGCATCTTTAAGGTAGAGAAACCAATAAATGAAAAATAAATACTGTTCAAAATAGAACATAATAATATGATTTTTTAAATAAATATCTAAATTTACTGTTTAAAAGATCAGGACATAAAAACAGGAAAAGTGTTTCCAGGCATTTAAGCCCTCTACAAAAGAACAAATATCACATAGACCACAGACCTTTTATAGCTAGAATAGAGCAATGTTTGTAGAGGTTCAAAAATATTTTTTAAAAAATAACAACAAAAAAACATTTTAAATAATGTATTCAGTGTATATAATACCAATGAACAAACAATCCTAAAATTTGTATAAACTACAAAAGACCCCAAAAAGCCAAAGAAATCTTGAGGGGAAAAAAAATGGTGTTGAGAAAACTGAGCAGCCACATGCAAAAAAAAATGAAATTGAATCATTGTTTTACATCATACACTAAAATCTATTCAAATGGATTAATGTAAGACCTGAAACCATAAATATAAGACCTGAATGTAAGATATAAGACCGTAAAACTCCTAGAAGAAAACATAAACGTAAACTCCTTGACATTGGTCTTGGCAATGATTTTGGTGGATTTGACACCAAAAGCAAAGGCAACAAAAGCTAAACTAAACAAGTGAGGATGGGGCTATATCATCTTCTGCCCAGCAATGGACACCAACAATAATGAAAAGGCAACTTATTAAATATGAGAGAATACTTGCAAATCATATCTGATAAATGGTTAATATCCAAATTATATAAAGAACTCATACAACTCAATAGCAAAAAATTTTTTAAAAAATAATTGATTAAAAAATGGGCATAGGATCTAAATAGATGTTTTTCAAAGAAGACATACAGATGACTAACATACATGAATAGATCCTCACCATCTCTAATCAGCAGGGAGGTGGAAATCAAAACTACAGTGAGATATCACACCTCACACCTGATAAAATGGCTACGTCAAAAAGAAGAAATAAGAAGTGTTGAGGGGGGTGTGGAGAAGAAAGAAACCCTTGCATACCATTGTTGGAAATGTAAATTGGTGCAGCTACTATGGAAAACAGTACAGAGCTTTCTCAAAAAATTAAAAAGAGAACTACCATATAACCCAGCAATTCCACTTCTGAGTTTCTGAAGAACTGCAAAAGATATGCACTCCCATGTTCATTGCAACATTAATTACAGTAGCCAAGATATGGAAACAATGTAATTGGTCAGCAGCGGGGGTGGGGGGGTGGGGGGGGTGGGGAGTGAATGGAGAAAGAAAACTGTAGCATATATACAATGGAATGTTATTCAGCCATAAAAAATGAAATGTTACTATTTGTGACAACATGGATGGATCTTGGCAGCATTATGCTAAGTGAAATAAGTCAGGCAGAGAAAGACAAATAATATAGAATAAACCAAGCTCACAGATTGAAGATATTGATGGTTGCCAGAGTCAGTTCTTATCATAAGAAAAATAAAATTCTGTAACTACACATGGCGACGATTGTTACCTAGAGTTATTGTGATGATCACTTAACAATCATTGTGTATATCTAATTATTGTGTTGTACACTTAAAACTGATATAATGTTTTACATCAATTATACTTTAATTTTTTTAAAAAATGACAGTAGCACAGCTTCAGAGTGCCTCCTAGGTCCTGAAAGATTTAAACTGATTTGGTGATTAGTAGAGCCTGTAGGGAGCAAGGTTCTCAGTAGGAACTAAAGGTTCACAATAGGAACTAAAAGGTTCTCAGAGGAACTAAAACCTTAATCTCATTTCCTGTTATGCCATTCGACTGGGGATGGGGGTGGGGTAGGGTGGGAAAGCCACATCAACCGTTGCTATAAAACATTGTGAAGACTTTTTTTTAAAAATCTCACAGTTAAAATTTCCTCCTCTTTTTTTTACTGCATCATCAGGCCTACATTTGAACTAGCCATGGCTCGTACCAATATGTATTATGCATGTTTTAATTTATGACATATACCTCAGATGAGTCCACTTCCTGCTCTGTTGCAGACCTCAGACATCTCCCAACATCCTCACTTTTAGATGGTAACTTAATTTCCTACAACAAATGGACAATAACTTCCAAATTCCACCATTACATACATTCACTTCCAACATTCATTTTCTCTGATTTTTAGCTTTTTATCATAGATGGATTTTTCATCCTATCTTTGAAATCACTCCTTCATTTCTAGCTAGATCCCATCTCTTCCATTATTACTCATACAATGCACACATGCTGGTTTCTCCTATCTTAAATAAAAGCTCTCTTTTGAATCCCCCAGCTCTGCCTCATTATTCCTATTCACTTTGCAGAAAAGCAGCTTGCAAATATTGTCAGACTCTCTCCAATTTTTTTTTCTATGCTCTCTCAATCTACTATAGTCTGGATTTTACCCTCGCCACCCTACTGAAGCTGCTGACTTTTCTCTTGCCGATGTCACTGAACAATG
>NW_006431956.1:3272283-3283551 GCF_000325575.1 Pteropus alecto | reverse complement strand
CTTGGATGCCAAGAAGTCATTGTTTCCATTGTCCTCCCATCTCACTGCCTGGCCCTGCTCCCTCTCCTTTGTGGGTTCTTCTGCTTATCATTTACCTTCTTAATAGTGAAGGGCCCAAGTCCCTGGTCCTCTTCTCTTCACTAACAGTTCCTTCTAATATCATATGGTCTTTTTCATAATTGCAATAATGTTTTAAAAAATATTCTCAGAGCAATTAAAGTTAACGTGAAAGTTATATAAATGATTTCGGGGGGTCATCCATAATTTTGAATTACTGCTATTTTTCTCTCAAGTCAAATAATTGAAAATTATTTTCTTTGGGTAGGCTTTTAATAATGAGACACAAGACACAGTGAAATTAGCATGAAATCATTTAGAAAGAAAATACATTAATTAAATATTCAAAGCCGAATTAAATGTCATAGAATTTGAAGATTTTCAAGTAAATCTGTTGGTCATTTGTTGAAGGATAGAGGCCAGGGTTTGATTACTTTATTAAGAAGCAGTTATCCATCTATTCTTCCATGACATAAGCATAAATATTGCCTAAGAAATTATCATAGTTCATGAGAAGCTACACAGTGGAGGCTCTTAACACTTAGAAGAGCTCAGATCATTTTATAAATAATAAATCAAAATCTTTGAAATTTTTGCTTGACTCTTTATGGTTTCAAATATCCAGATCTGTTAAAAGTTCTTCCCTACTCACCTCGCCCTTGGGGAAGCAGTTTAAAACTTAAGTTTTATCAGAAAGCTTTTTTTTTTTGAATGACAGTTGCTTTAAAAATGGGTCTTCCTCTCAGGAGGGAAAATATCAATGTCGTGTGGCGTGTCAGTTTCTATGGAAACTATACTTTGTTCGTTTTTTTCTTTTTAAAGTTTGAACTGGCTCTTAAACTTGAGCAACAGCGTGCCCTACTAAACAGCAAATTGCTGCGACACCGGAACTCAGCTCTGAAGCCCACCACCTCCCTTCTTTCCGTCCCCCACCTCCAGGTGCTTATTTGAAATTGATTCACAAATACTTTTACTCAGTCCTCTTGGTTAGCTGTGCAGTGCAATAAGGAGTAGATTAATAAGGGATTACTATTTAAAGATGAAGAAACGGGTAAGTTTTCCAATTTGCTTCTGTTGGTAGAACAAATGAGGCCTTCATTTCTCATAAACCTATTAAGTCTCTGACTTACTATATCAACTCCAACTCCACTTTTCAGCAGAACTCTGATTCAAAGTATTTGACTACTTTTCTCTACTTCGGTCTCTAGAATGGTTATTTCAATGCAAATGAGGATCAAAATTAACTTCAATTCATTTTATTTCCTGTTATTAAAATGAAGCTGAGACCACCAAACCTCTAGTATGAAGAAAAATAAAGTACCCTTTGACCAAAATTATAAGATAGCAAGAGAAATATGGTTTCCTGCCTCTTATTTTTTATAGCTGCTTATGAAATAAACCATGGAGTATTTAACATTACTTTATCTTAAGATCATTGTCTTTAAGAAATGAACTTTGATTTATTTCATTGAGATGCATAGACTTGTCAATATTATAATAGATTTTCTTTGAAAATTACTATCAAAGGAAGACACAGTAGAATATAAATGCAACATAGTTCATTAATATACAGACTTGGATTTCACTACTCATCTATCCTTCAAAACATAAACTGCATAGAATAAATCCAAAATTAAATTGTTAAATAGTAAAAATGGTTATGTACTATTTTTATAATGTTATACTATATGTGATATTGATATTCTCACATATATTGTTATACTTGAGTTACATTACATAAAATATTATTAATATATACTCAACATAGGTCTTGAAAATAATATTATCTCCATTAATCCTAATGTAAATTAGAAAATCAGTAATATGTGACCTACCCAAACCTTTATGATATGTATATGCACATAAATATATTAGGCAAATTATAAAACATACCCAAATTTGGGGATATAGATTTGGAAACATAGTAATTGTGATTAATGTTTATAAGGGTAAATCAATGTATATTTTCTTGAGAAAAATGCTTCATGGCATTTCTGTATCCCCAAAACTTATCAGACAATACAAACTAATACAAAATGACTAGCAGGCAGCCTGAAGATTTACAGTGCAGTTGAGGGCTTCTTTAACAAAAGAAAGTCTCTGCATGATTTTTCAGGCCAATCATAGAGGTGCAATAAATATTATCCCATCTCTTCCCACTTGTGCTAAAGGCCACATGGGATACATGTCCTTCCAGGCCTGTGAAGGACTTACTGACTCTAGAGCATGTAATGTGGTAATTCTCCCTCAGCCAATATTAAGTTTCAAAGAGCAGCACAGAGTGGAAGAGCCCTTACTGTAATCTGATGTGATACCTAGTGTATTGGTCAAAATTCTCTAGAGAAACAGAACCAAAATTACATATTGAGAGATAGATTGATTGGCTCACGTGATAATGGAGGCTGAGAATTCTCAGGATCTTCAGGGTGAGTCAACAAGTTAGAGACCTAGAGAAGAGCCAGTGGCATTGATTAAGTCTGAAAGCAAGCAAGTTCAAGACCCATTAAGAACTGATGTTCTAATTTGAAGGCATCAGACAGGAAGAATTCTCTCTTGCTCAGGGAAGGTCAGATATTTTTGTTCTCTTCAGATCTTCAACTGATTGGATGAGGCCTACTTACATTAGAGAGGGAAATCTATTTTATTTAATCTACTAATTCAAATGTTAAGCTCATCCAAAACACCCTCATAAAAACACCCAAAATAATTTTCACCAAATATCTGGGCTCCCCATTGCCCAAGGAAGTTGACACATAAAATTAACTATCACACCTAGGTTCTCCTCTGGTTCTGTTTCTACCTATAAATTAAATCTTGCCATTATTTTAACCTCTATGGAGCTCATTTCATTACCTGGAAATAAATTTTGTGAGATTATTTTTAAGATCTTTATAAGTTTTAAAATATTCTCATGCAGGTACAACTATTTTGACAATATTCATTTAATATCTCATGGAATCAAATAAGAGAGTAAGTACCATTTTCTCTACCACAATGATAAATATTAATTATCATTGTGTCAGAAATACAGATGCTTATTCATTTATTGGTCTTTACCTTTAATTTGTGCAATCTAAAGAAACATTTAAATAAATTATCACAAATAGGACCAGGGACACCTCCAGGATATTGGAAGTGATATAAAATAAATGTTTAGTAAGAATGAGAAAATCTCTTTAGATTCAAATGAACCCATGTAGTATTTGAACTTTTATTTATCTTTTTCCCCCATCTTGCATAGAATCTTATTATCAATGGAAGTCCTAGGAGTTGACACATTTATAAATATTGAGACACAGAAAAATTTGCAAATAAGAGGTATAAATGTGGTGATAAAAACCACAAAAAAAGTTCTTGGGGTAGTTTGAGAGATAATGGACACATGCACTCAATTCACATTTGAACCAGTAATGTGTGTCTGTAGATGTACATATTAAAATGAGAAAATGATTACATAAGTCCCTGGGGCTATGTTGATAATTATATATTCAAACAAGATTTGCTCTTAGCACAAACTTAGGAATTATTTACAGGAGTTTTCAATTTTTTTTTTTTTTTGTATTTCTCAGTAAATTTTTCTGAGTATGTCCCCAACATATACTTATTTACTTATAAATAGTATATGGTAGAGAAAATAATCAGAATATATTTAAAGGGAATGGGATCAAAATAAATCATTGGAGGTAAGAATTTGTAATTTTAGCATTTTCTTTTTACCTCCAATGGAGCATCTTTAACAAATATAACTTTAAGCTATCTTGAGTAAGATTTATTTGTAAAGATTGGGAGGATAAGGGAAGAGGTGGGTCAGCAGCCGTGTGGAAATAACTTGTTTCTACAAAGAACTGATCATATTAAATTACGATGAGAAATAGTAATGAGGGAGAAGTTCAAGGGAAATGGTCAACAAGAGTGCAATGTCCTTGAAAAGCCTTTGCATGGTGGAGTAAGGGACAGACACAAGGCTACAAGTAGAAGAAATGAGTTATAGAGTCAATACAGCAATTTACTAAAGTTGTGACTTTGGGCAACCTCATTCCATACTTCTAGATAAGCATGTTCACATGGGATAAGGTGTGAGGGCAACACAGTGAAAGACCCTCAGAGTGACCCCTGGAGAGCTTTTTTAAAAAGAGTTCATTGGACTGTGTCCCAAGAATTCCTAAGGGAGAAATCAGCCAGAACCGAAACATGAGGACCACTGGATTATTTTTACAATCATTCTTCTTGAATTTAAAAACAAAACAAAAGAATTATTTATATCAGTCCATTAGATTTAGGAGAGAACATTTTGATGAGCTGCCACCATTTAATGCACATGAATAAATGCATGTACATATGTTGAATCTATAATGCTTTTTTAAAAATGCTAGCTCCCTGATAGTGCAGAGGAAACAAATGGGTTGCTACTTGGCCTTCATTTGCTTTTGTCATTGGGAAAAAGTGTTTGTGTGAGCATCTGTGCATGAATTATAGGGGTTTATGAGTGTGTGACTGTACATAAGGCTTTTATTGTCACAAAAGTTCTCTTTGTTGCTAGGCAGGCTGACTTGGTACTAGGAAGGACAAAATCCCATAGGTTCAGAATAACAGGCACTTCAGTAGGAACCCTTTCCACTGTTCTTCTAAAACCTTATGTATTGATATTTGCTCCTTCTTAAAATCAATTTATCAGAGGTCTTAGAATAGTAGACTCATAAGGTGTGGTTCAACTCTTTCATATACTAATGAAGAACTAAGTCAAGAGAAGTCAAGTGCATTGCAAAAAATCACCCATTAAGTGAAGGATCAAACCAAGAATGAAATGTGGTGAACTCCTTGGTTCTTGATAGAGTTTGCTCAGTGAACCTCCTTAAGATTTATTATGGAATATTCTTTTCTACGAATGAGGAAATACACTAAACCAGAAAGCACATTTTTGGATCTGAAGAGTGATTCTCAGATTTGAATTGCACATAAATCACCTCATATGCTTTGAGATTCTGCATTGCTTTCAGGTTATTACAATATTGCTTGTTGTGAACCAAGTTTTGAGTTGCAAGAGTTAGGATAAAATTGACAATCCCCTTGACCATAATTATTGGCTCATAATAGAATGCTTTTCGTGGATATGGAAATGTGTATGTCAAAAAAAGAAATATAAAATCTCCAGATAAGTAAGCCTAAAGAGAGAATCCTTAACCTGCTACATTTTAAAGATTTCTAATTTTTTTTAACTGTTATATTTCAATACGAAGTACTGTCATTTAATTATGGAGTAGGAAGAATCATTGTAAAACACATCATGGATGCCTTACAAAATATCACACTAAGTGCTAATACATACTTGAAGAAGCTCAGAAGCTTTTTGTTTGTTTTAATTTATTTAGCAGTTTAAACATACTAAATGATGCACGATGCCTACAGAACAATAACTCTTGAGGATTGATGTGTTCCCTTAGACTTCACCTATTAAAGTTTCTGTATCCATGATGTTAGAAAGAATTTAAACCGTGAAAGAGGAGGTGTGATGGCTAAAAATGATTTCTGTGTTATGTGACCCAGATACAAAGACAAAGAGACACAGCTTACAAAGAAAACAGTTTGACTTCAAAATAAGAAAGCTGACTCGTAAATTTCCTTGTGATCTGGAACAGCTCAAGAACAGCAGGCCCTGAGCAACCCTACGTTAATACCCTCTAATTTGTTACATCCTCTTTTTCTACCTTACACTGTCCTTTACCTCAACTTGCTTGTACCTCAGCTCTTCTGGAGCTGATAAGGGGCTGATAAGCTCTTTATCACTGTGTCTTCTTTGGTTCTGCATATCCACTCCCTCCCCAGCAAAGCTGCATCTGCTGCAGGGTAGGATTTCCTGGTGAGCTCTTAACAAATAGCTAACACTTAGACCTTCCCCAGATCAATTAAATTGGATTTTCCAGAGTCAGTTTTAGGCACTGGCATTTTCAAAACTCCCTATTAAAAGAAGACAGCTAGAAGGGACAGTGGTTAGCACTCTAATGGAAATAAGGTTTCAACAGTGTGTGCTGTGGACCACCAGCCAGTGGCCATGGTTACCCCAAGGCTTACTCAGAAGCCCTCTCAGCGTCAGTGGTGTTGGCCGTGTATAAATAGATGAAATAGAAGCATATGTATTATTTATTTATCATCTTTGGCTCATGATGGAACATCAGAATACAAGAGCTATTTCGGGGAAAGAAGCCCTCCAAATACACGTCCAAGTGTAGTATCCAGGCTAAGTATAAAGGGAAGGAAAGAGATAAGCCCCGAAATGTCTAATGCATCACTTGCACACACATCCCACAACACAAAATTTCTCAGCCTTGTTTGCCTATCTCTATGCTTTCTCTTCCAGACCTAAGTTTAACCATGTGGAAGAGCTGGTAACCGAATGGGAGGCAGCATCATCAGCATCACCACCTTGGAACTGTTCTTCACCTAGAAACAGCACCCCAAAACTGATATAGTGGGCATCCATTTGGTTACCAGATCTTCTGATCCAGTTTTTAGAGCTTGAAATCATCCTTGCCTCTTACACTCAGACCTCATTCCTGTAATCTGTGTAGATTCTCAGTCAAACAGACCCCTCTGACTCCAGCCCCACCTATGAAGAGTAAAGTTCACAGTTCCAGGGCTCACCCCTCTGCCTGTTTTACTTTGAGCAACTTCCTTTTCCCAGGCGATAACCAAGATGTAATATTCTGAGTACAAGTTCGTGCAGTCTCATTCAAGAATTTTTCACAGGGCTCCTGTGAAATGTCTTGTCCTGTCACTTACTCTGCGTAAGTGCCTTTGAAAGATGGTGTGTGCGGCACTGTGTGTGTACAGTAGCTCAGTGCTCCATGAAACTGCTCAGAAGACACGGGCCAGCTGGTCTCTAAGAAGCACACCCTGTCTCTTAAAGGGTGGCAGAAGGCCATTTTAGTTGTTGTTCACTCATCCCCGCCAGGCCCACATTGTGCAAATGAAATATTATAGTGGGTACCTGCACACAAAAACACTGAAACAACACAAAGAATCTAGTATTTCCTTTTAAACGCAGTTGAATTAACTTCTTTCAAAATCACAATTCACAAAGGTTTTACTTGTCAGTCATCTGGGTATGTTTTCCCTTAGGTGCATGGTTAGGTCCTAACCTGTCTGGAATTATATCGGTGGTCCTTTAGACATTATTACACTTCTTACTTTACTTGTGCTTTTCCTCTAATGGGTAGATACTGTTTTGTTTTGTTTTACATTGTTGCAATAAATTTAATTTCTATAATCTTTCATTTAATTATATAGTTAGATTTTTGCTTTAAGAACATTAAATATTAGAGCCAATCTATGATTTCTCTAATTTGAATACAAATCCATCTATTTTTACTACGTGAATGACTAATAACAAATTTTGAAATAATGACTTCTGTTTCTTTAAAAGGATACACCTTTCTACCCTATAAATAAGAAAGCATATTCCCAGCACAGGGATATATAGCTCACTTGCTGAAATAAAAACTAATTTTTCTGTTTTCTGAATGTCCCTTGCTCAGATTGTTTTTGGTTTTGTGCCAGAGATACTCACAATTGATTTCCTGTTCTTCATCATTGAGTCATATACATGTTTAGTTAAGAGGTACTTCCCTTATAGAGTACCAAACACTCTTGGCATCTGAAAATTCTCTTCAAAAGCACACATTTTAACAATGACACAGATTACTGACAGTTCAAATGGGCAATGAGATTGTGTAATCAGATAGTCAAACAACATCTCTTGGTGACGTAACTTAAAATTTACTGCTACTTAGATGAGATAATAGTAAAATACTAGATGGTCAAATCTTATTGCATTTCTTTTTTAATATCAAGTATTTGTCAATGATAAGTAAGTAATAAAATATATGCTCAATAATTTGAAAAAAATATTAGTTTCTTCTGTCTAATAGCCATTTATTAATTGTAAATAGAAAGTAGATGATAATCCTGAATCATTTATACAGGCTTATGTAATATACCATATAATTACAATCCATGTTTCTTCTTAATTAGTCTTGGTTTAGATAAAAGGAAAAATAAACATAGTGAGAACATCTCCAGAGAATTAGAAATGTCATAGATAGTAGGGAAGTGACTATTGTAGATGCTTGAATATTCTTGCCTAGAATACTCAGGCAATTAGAGCGCTGTGACATACTTAGGAGATTAGACAATATGCAAAACGTGACTCTCAGACTTTGAATGAGGTTTTTTGATAGCGTGTTCTCTAAAGCTGAGCTCAGTGATTTTAAGGCCTCTGGTAGAAACATCTGCATCATAGTGCATTAAGAATGAGAGAAATACAGAGAGCTTCTTATGCAGAAAACTTTGAAAGACACACAGATACAGCTTCACAAATGCACTCATGTCTTGGATTATGGCTTTAATGATTTCTAGATGTCTGGTCTCTGTCCTTGAACTACTGTAAAGTTCTACTTATTTATATATTTATTTAGGCTCAGTTGGAGCAAACTGATATATTTCCTTCTGTCATTACATTTACCAATCTATCTTGATTTGCTTTTATTATTTGTTCTCAGCTACAAAATTCACCTTATATTAGTTTATATTTGCTCTGTGTTCAAAATATCCTGGATTCTGCCTTTTTTACTGTCCTGGTATCAGTTCCTTGAAAAGTCTCTGTGCAATAATAATGGTATTTGTAGATTTGATTCCATATATGTCTCAAAAAAACCAATATTATAAATGGTTTTAACCTTTTAATACAGTAGAGGAAAAGGGTAGCTTGAAAAATTAGCTGGTTTAAATAATAAATAAAACAATTTATATTATCATTATTATGTTTAATTGCTTGGTTACCAGTTGATGTTTGAATTACTTTGTATAAGTTATCCTATTTTTAATCATCATAATTATGATGTAAGTACTAATCTTTTATATATTGATAAGAAAAATAATTCTCTCTACATACACTGTAAATATATGTATTATATATAATACACTATTATATATTACACTATTATAATGTATTATACATACAAACTATATATTCTCATAAATATTATATAATACACTATGTTAGTGTGCATTATACATATATACTATGTATATATATTCTCATGTACCCTAACAGCATCTACATAAAGCTAAGACTAATAGAACGGAAAAGATAAATAATCAAATTCTTATTTAATAATTTTCACTTTATTCTTAGTAAGTGATAAAACTCAGTAAGGATACAGCAGAAGTGAAAACTAATATGAAACAAACCTACTTAATTGACATTTATATAGAATTCTACCCAACAAAAACACAATATAAATTCTTTTTTAGGGAATATGGAATATTCACAAAGCAAGGCTGTAATGTAAGTTCAACCATAAAAGAACTCTCAATACATTTGATATTAATAAAATCATACACATTATGCTCTATGATCAAAATGAAAATTAGACACAATTAGAAAATAGTGAGAATTTTTCTAACATACTTCTAAATAATCCAAGGAGTTAAAAGGGAAATTTGAAAACATTTTTAAAAGAATGGAAATAAAAACAAAACATCAAATTTATGGGACTCGGCTAAAACTATTTGGAGAGAAATATAGATCTAAAATCAGTAAACTTATCCTCCATCTTTAGAAGGCAGAGAAAGAACAATTAAACCAAGGTAAATGGAAATTAAAATAATAGAAATCAAAGAAACAAATGGATAAACAGTGAAAAAAGGCAAAGAAATCAAAAGCTTGTTTTTAAAAATATCAATAAATTCAATCAATCTCTAGCTGGACTGATCAAGAGAAAAGACACAAATTTCCAATATAAGGAATAAAAGTGGTGATATAATTATAGAACCTGTAGTCATTTATATAATATTAAGGAAATATTATGAACAAATTTATGCCAATTAATTTAAAACAAATGCAATGGACACATTCTTTGAAATATACAAACACATTTAAGAACAAACAGATAATCCGAACAGTCATACGTGTATGACAGAAATTGTAATTGAAAACGTTCCTACAAAGAAAATTTCAGGACCAAATGTTTTTACTGGAAAATTCTATCAAATATTTAAGAAAAACCTGTCAATACTCCTTCAAAAAATAGAGGAAAATGGGCACTTATTTAATGAGAACAATAATTTCCTCATCATACCAGGCCAGATATTATAAAAGATAAGGAAACTACAGACCAATATCCTTCATGAGCAAAGACATACATTTCCTTGAATAAATATGAGGAAATCAGTCAGTAGTATACAAAGAACAATGATACATCATGACAAAGTGGAGACTAAGTTGGGAATGCAGAGCTTGATTTAACATTTTAAAATAAATTAATGTAATTTTTCATATTAACAAAATAATAGAAGTTATATAATGTAATAATTATTTGACAAAATTCAACATTCGTTTCTGATAAAAACTACATAAAACTAAAATGGATGATAACTTTCTAAATGTGATTGATGGCATCTACAATAAAATAAGAAGTAACATATTTTAAGTCTAGCATAAGCTAGTATGTCCATCTCACGCTTTTTATTCAATAAGTATTGAATGCTTTAGCCAGAATGATGTTGGGGGAGGTTGGAGAGAAAATAAAATGTATGCATATTTATATAAAAGATTTTAAAATTGTCTTTATTAACAGGCAAAGTAATTGTGCACATAGAAAAGAATAAATATTCTATAAAAACACTAGAACTGATATTTAATAAGGTTATAAGATTAATATACAAAAATCAATTATATTCCTGTACATTAACAATAGATTACTACACATAAGTTTTAAAATGTATTTACAATGGCATCTGATGTCATGAACAATTAGGTATAAGTAAAATGAAATACAATGTAAGACTTTGTGTACAAAGAAAATTGCAGAGAATTATTTTAAGAAATTATAAAGGATCTACATACATGAGAAGATATACCATGATCACTGATTTTAAGATGTTAATACTTCCCAATAGATATATAAACTAATATATTCCCAATAAATATTCCAATAGCTTTTTTGTTGAAAATATTATGGTGAAATATCTATGGAAATGCAGAGAACATACAGTAGCCAAAATAATTTTGTAAAAGATAAAAATAAGTTGGATTTCAAGGCTTGCTATAAAATGACACTATTCAAGGCAATCTGTGGCATAGGCATAGGAACAAATATATAGATGAATGAAACAGAATAGTGTCAGTTGACTTTGGACAGCCAGAAATTTTTC
>NW_006431956.1:3262945-3272248 GCF_000325575.1 Pteropus alecto | reverse complement strand
ATACCTATATCTATACTTATATCTATATCTACTCTCATCATTTTCTCACATACAAAGTATCAAAAAATTAATAGTTCTTCCTATATTCTAGAACATTTCTGAGAGAACAAGACTAAATTCAACACATTATATATTTCTACAAAAATTTCTTCTCTGACTTTGTCTATTTAATAGATGTAGTCATGAGATTTTTATAGAAATTGAAAATAATCATTATCCTCAGGTGGCAGTAGTGGTGAGTTATAAGGAAAATATCAAAGAGTATTTGATTTGATGATAGTTCTTGAATTTTTTGAATAATCTGTTGAAATTTATATCATACAGTTTTAAACACGATTCCAGGGATTTATGGATTCTCTGAAACCCATGCATGGATCTAATTTCAGTCAGTACATTTAATTCTGTGCTCTATTTTTTGTCATACTGTCCAGTAGTACCAATGATTATGTTTCACTGCTCTCACTAGTATTAGAATATTAATGTTTTTAAAATACAATTAAAATCCATGCTTAATTAATATTTACTCGAAAAGTCATTAGACTAAAACTCATCCAAACTACTAAGCTACTTAAAAAGCATGACACCCTAAAAATAGATATAAGAATCATGGGGGAAATTGAGTAGCATGAATTGTGGAGTGGAGTCAGGGGAATACTTGATTTTAATCTTCATAAGGTGTTACACAAAAGCAAGAAGGCTGAGAAGATATAAAATCATGTTTTATTAGGTAATGTATTTATTTCAACAATGCCTCATTGAAACTAAATTATTTGAATTCCCTGGGGATGTTCTTGATCTATGGATTTTACTATTGCTATCAAGATGGAGTTCAAATTCATTCATTTTATTGAGAATCTGCCATGCAGTAGGTCTTGTGTTTAGGCTACAAATATGAAGATGAATGAAAGACAAAATCAGAGTTTCTGCTCTCAAAAGCTTGCAATAAAAAGGAGCAAAATATATCCTGGGCAGAAGAGGGAATGATTCAACATTAGTGGAAGTTAACTGTGGAACTTTGGGGAAAAACTTTCTTGAGGAAGTAATGTCAAAAGTGAGATTTGAGGAGAGATTATGTTATTTTTCCCTTGCAGAAAATTAGGGTAAGGGCTTCTGAAACTAAAGTAACTGATTTGTTGAAAATAACTGTTAACTGAGTTCTCACCCGTCCTTTTAACTGGAAGCTATGGCACGTAGAAGTCACTGTAATGACATTATAAAGCTGATTATGGATTAATTAACTAATTTGCATTATACAGCCTCCTATGTAACAGACAAAGCTTGTAGTTCTTAAAATACATGACAAGTGTAGGAGTTCTGCTGTGGATAAGAAGTGTTACTCAAAGCTTTAAAGATGTAAATCGTTTTATTGTTACCATGGGAGTCATTATATAAAGAAAAGATTGAATCCTTAATGAAAGGAGTTACACACAGCTTTCTTTTCTTTCTTTCTTTTTTTTTTTTTTTTTCTGTCTGTGATTCTTATTTCCCTCTAAGGAGGGACCAAAATCAAGTTGCTTATATGCAGATATTTTTAAAGCAATTAAGTAATTGACAATAGATCCATGTGACATTCTCACAGTAGGCTGGTCTATTGACAAGAACCATCATTCAAGATGCCAGCTTCAGTGTAAACGAAAGATACTGTTATGAATAAGCTAAAGGCAGTGGACAATAGAGCGCAACAAATAAAATCTTGATGTTTCTAAGCCATGAATCTAGGGCTTTGTGTACTACAGAGACAATGATGACCTTCAAGTTCTAAATGCTTGGCACAATAAAATAAATCTGAGTAGCATGACTGATGTGGATCACACAAGCCGGTCATAAAATTAAACTATATTCTCTGCCACATCACAAAGAAGCACTTTCTAGTAAATTGTCGGATCTAAGAAAATCAGTGCTTTTGCATCTGAGTTAAGCATCTAAAAGATTTGCAGGCATCCAGAATTATACTTCAGACAATCTCTTCCTTTTATTGAAGAAGGAAGGGAAAATTGAATTGGGGTCAGCCAACCATCGGAAACCTTATATTTTCATTCAGTGAAATAATTGAAATTATGTTTTAAGTGGTTGTTCTAAATAAAAATGAAAGCTGTGACAATGTGAAAATGTGTAAAATTAAAATGAGTATCAAGCAGCCTTCCTTTTCTTATTATGCCTTGTGTCATGTTTTAATAAGGAGTGATGAGACAAAATTGAGCAAAAGGAAATCTAGGCAGAATTTAAAGAACAAGTATGTAGTAGTGAGATATGTTAAAAAATGGGTGGATCTCCATGGGGAGCCTCTTCACCCGAGTTATTTAAATCTAAATTGGACAGAACGTGCCAAAGCATGTGTGTGCCACAGATACAATCTTGTACTGCAACTTGACATACTAGATAACCTAGTAGTTCTTGGTTTTATTCATTTTTAAGGAATATAGCTTTCGATGACCAAAACTTCTTTAGGTAAAATATCTGTAATTCCCAGTATGAATTACATAAAAATGATAAGAATCTTCTGCTTCAGGTATGATAGACTTGAGTTAATTTATTGGCCTATTATAGGTCAGATATTATGCTAGGTGTTTTTCTAAAAAATGGATATCGTAGTGATAGAATTGTTATCTCAATATTTCAGATGAGGATGTTTATTATCAGAGAGTTTAATGTAATTTGCACAGCCTAATAACCAAAGAAGAAAAAAAAAATGATGAAGTAATAAATAAATGAAAGCAAGATAGTACTGAACTAAAGTCTCCCTGGCATTAATAATATACTATTCCCATTGTAGGATTTTATAGCATCAGAAATTAATCTAACTGATCTAACTGCAATGTGTGTGTCTTTAAATATTGTGGAACATGAATTGATGAGAACCCACCCTGTGGATGACTACCAAATATCCCAAGCTGGGCAGTGTAACTGTGTTCCAAAAATCCTCACATCACATTTAACTGTCATTAATTTGTCTGTGATGACAACTCTAATTATAGGATGAGTGACTGAGGCTAATGTCTCTTTCATGGGATAAGTAGATGAATATAGGGACGTAAGAAAAGATTAAAGCATTCACAGACCAGTGAAAAGTCAATGGTGCTATCATATTTTCTCTCATTGAAATACTTTAGAAAAATAAATCAACATTCTTTGCCTACATAGAAAAACTGTGGTTGCCTAACTGTGAGAGGAGAAAATGAAAATCATGATCTGAGGGTTCTTTAAAGACACATAATCAAGCCACACATGTTTTCAACCCTACTATTCACATACGATATTAGGACAGGATGCAATATAAATGGAAAACAATGGTAACTTTTTAAAATTTTAAATGAATTGAAATTTATGATAATTTTGATAATGTAGTTAAAAAGGAAAGAATAATAGGGCAGCTCCTTCTGCCATGAATAAATAAATCATGAGGAAAGTGTATAATATAGTCATATACAAAAAAAAAGAGGGGGGGATTACTCCCTGCTATAAATAAGAAGAAACCTAGGAAGAAAAGTAAAAAACAGTTGTTTTCAAACATTGGATAACAAGCTGCACAGTACTGCACAGTACTGTTACCCTTTAAACAGGAAAGCAAATGAAGTAAGCCCCAATGTCATAGGCTTTTTGTCTGGGGGTTGGGGAGACTCTGGAGCTGCGGTGCAAGGAGAACCTGGACAGAGCCTAACAATCTCAATGCATTGAAGACATTTGTCAGATGACAGGAATATTGAAGGGGCAAGAATAAACTGTGTGGAACATTGGAAAGGAAGAAGTTATGTAGACACAGTGTTCCTAAAATACTTAAGAGGTTTTTTTTTTTTTATTCTTTCACTGAATATGAATCTGCTCAAATAGATTTCTAGATTTTTTTTCTTTCAGTACTTTGAAGATGTTACTCCATTGTCTTCTGACTTGCATAGTTTCAGATGTTAAATCTGCATTGCTCTTCTGTTTATTTGTATGTACTGTGTATTATTTTTATTTTTATTTTTTTTGGTCTGGCTACCTTCAGGATTTATTGTTTATCTTTAATGTTCAGCAGTTTAAGTATGATGTTTTGAAATGTTCTGTGTCTTTTGTGCTTATTTATCCTGCCTAATATCCTCTGGGTTGTGGCTATGCGGTTTACTGTTTTTCATTAATTTGGGGGAAATTATTGGACAATATCTCTTCAAATATTTCTTGTTCCCTATTTTCTCCTCTTCTGCTGGGGTTTCAAATATACATGTTAGACATTTTGATATTATTCACATCTCTTATTTTTATTATCTATTTTTTTTTTAATTCCCTCTTTTATTCTTTGTTTTTTTATGTTGGGTAATTTCTATTTACCTAGCTTTAGTGTACAAATTCTTCTCCATTGTGCTAAATTTACTAATGAGCCTGTCAGTCACATATTTTACCTCAGTTACCATGTTTTTCATTTTACCAGTTTCATTAATTCTTTCATACATTTCTATCTGCTGAAATTTTCCCATCTGTGAATCTGTATATCCTTTTAAACAAGAACCTCTCTCATTCTAATCATAGATTTATTTATTTATTTTTTATTCTTTTTAATTTTAATTTTGTTTTTCAATTACAGTTGACATACAATATTATCTACCTTACAAAATGATCACCCTAGCAAGTCTAGTACCTATCTGACACCATACATAGTTATTACAATATTTTTTACTATATTCCCCATCATGTACTTTACATCCCTGTGACTACTTTTATAATTGGCAGTTTGTATTTAATCCATTTCAACTTTTTCACCTATACCCCGAAACCCCTTCTCGTCTGGTGACCATCAATTTGTTTTCTGTATCTGTGAGTCATAGGTATAAAAATCTCTGTCTGATACTTTCAACATCCAAGTCACACCTGAGCCAGGGTCTACTGACCACTTCGTCCCTGGAGCACAATTTTCCCCTTGCTTTACTATGGTTCATTATGGTTCTCATAATTTTTTGTTGAAGCTTGATATATTGTACATGACGTTAGACACTGGGTTAAATGGTATATTTTTGAGATCAAACATGTCTTGACTTTTGATAGAACTTTACTTGGACTGTTGAATCAATTTGGTCGTGTTGAGCTACATTTGGGTTTTGTCATTGCTGTAGTTGCCCTCAATAGGCTTCCAATTCCTCTAGCCCTATCTTGTGATTAGGGGGCATTCTTCTACCAGAAGATTCTTCTTAATATCTGTTTCATTCTCACTTTAGGTCTTGCCCTTGTGCCTGCACCTCAGAAGTCTCTATCCATTTTCTCACCCATCTCCCTGCAGTAGATTGATGTTAGTTGTTACTCAGTGCTTGATAATCTGGTGGTGGGTGTAAGCGTGGGCACTTTTTTCCCAGTTCTACCTTGTTCTTCAGTTAATGATGTGTCCCTGGGTCTTCCGAGTGGAGTCCCCACTGATTCCATCCTTCTCTCAGTAGTAGAGAATCTTTAATGGTCTGGGCCCATGATGTTTTCTCTTCCCCTTTCTCATGTTAGAGTTGTTGTTTGGTTGGTTTTAATCTGCTTTCCTTAGCTACAAAGCGTCGCTGCTCTTTTCCCAGTGTAAGGAAGAAAGAGGTCATGGATGTGAGTTGGTCTGTGCACTTTTGTTACAGTTGCTGCTATTTGCCTCCATAGGCTTGCGAGCAGTGTGCTAGTCTTGAAAGCCTGGTATCGTTTGTACAGAAGAACCTGTGAGTTCAAATCCCTTCAATATCTGTGGCTTTAATGGGTTCCACACTCAAGCTGGCCGACTGTCAGCCTTTAGCAGTTTATTACTAATTTTCAAATTTTAGCTGACTTCTTATGTGCTTGTACCAGGTCCAGTATCTGCCCCAGGTAAGCAAGTGCTTGCATCCAGTATTTCCTTGAAGGCACCATTTTTTTAAAATTTATTTTTATTTTTTTAATATTAGGTTATTTTGTTGCCTTGAGGCTTTGCTTTGTGATAAGAATCATTGATTCAGAAACAAATATTGACTTAGAAAAGACTTGATTATGCAGGTAACTTGCCATTTTCTGTTGAAGGAGTAGATGCAATACTTTCTCCAGCTAACTTAAGATGAAGCCAGGACACTTCTAAGAAACTAATTTTAGATATTTTGTAACTTAGCAATTGATAAATGAAACATGTAACTGAAACAACACATTTTTTTAAGACAAAAATGAATGAGTTAAAAGCTACCCAAACTTTCTTTGTATCACATGATTTTAACACTTGGTATTAATGTTATTCTTTAGTTTATGGGTATTTAGGAGCATATTCTTTTGTGAATGCATTTCTTTTTTTTTTTTTTTACAAAATTTAAATCATACAAGTTGAACTCTAAATTCAAATTTGGAGTTCTTTCACTTAGCAGTATAACTTGATTATATTTCTGTACCATTAAATGTTTCTCAAAATCATTTTAGTCTCATAATATTTTATTACAAATGCAATTTTAAATAAAATAACAAGAAAAGTATAATTTTTAAAAATCTAGCAACATTTAACTTTTTGGATACATAATTTCATCAAGTTTCTTTTGAAATTATCTCCATTTCAATGCCTATTAAAAACATGTTCACTTATTTCTAAATAAAAGATGGTTAATATATTTTATTTAAAAATAACACTTCGGACTTGAATAGACACTTATCCAAAGTAAATATACACAGGGCCAGTAAATATATGAATAGATGTTCAACATCACTAATAATTATGAAACTATTAGGGAAATACAAAGAAGTGAAAGGGACTCAGATATTTACCCCACCAATATTCATAGCAACATTATTCACAATAGACAAAAAGTAGAAATGACCCAAATGTTCATTGATAGATGAATAGATAAATAAAAATTGTGATATATAAATACAGTGGAACATTATTCAGCCTTAAAAAGGAATGTAATTCTGTCATCTGCTACAGCATGGATGATACTTGATGACAGTATGCCAAGTGAAGTAAGCCAGAAACAAAAGGATTAAATATCAAATGATTCCACTTACGTGAGATGACTAGGGTAGTCAGATTCACACAGATAGAAAGTGAATTGGTGGTTGCCAGGAGCTGGAAGGATAGAATGAGTAGCTATCATTTAATGAATACGGAGTTTCAGTTTGGAAAGATGAGAAAGTTCTGGAGCTGGATGGTGATGGCAGCACAACAGTGTGAATGTACTCAGTGTTACTGAAGTGTTAACTTAAAAATGATTAAAATGGTAAATTTTATGTTCTATATATTTAACACAGTACAAGAAAAGCACTTCGCTCAGGCATAATTGTGTATACAACTTTGTTACTACTAAGTTATCACGAGAATGTTAAACAAAAGCTATTACCCATTAAATAAGAAAACTAATTCACGACCCACAGTACCCAACTGTAATAATACTATATTTTCTTTTGTATAAGTACCAGTAGTTCTCCACTATCATCACAGAGAAAAATAGGGACATTTTATTTATATTTGCCTTTAAAACATTTTGATTAATTATGTAAGAAAAAATGGCCTACTAGTATAAAGGCAAATAATTTTTCTTTAAATTTGATACTTAAAATCACAAGGAAGAGAGAAAATGCATTAACTAGACATTTAGGAAGGAATTTACAATTCTGAGAATTTAAGAAAATTCTTAAGTATAATTTGAATGTAGCCCTGCAATTCTGCAAATCATCACATACCTTAAATGGTTAGGTTGCATATTAAATCTAATATAGGAATTGTGGAAGTACATTATTGTCTAGTACTTTAAATACTTTAAAGTATTTAAATACTTTATTAGGTATTTAATAAAGGCTGCTAAATATTTTAAACCATAAACAATATTACTTTACTTAATTGCATATTATGCACTGGTGGATTTTTTTATACTTCTTGATGAATCCTGTTGTACTTTTTCGTTTTCAAGAACTCAGAGTCTATTCTAGGTCTGATATCCAGGTTCCCTACTTCCATCGGCATTTTTCAATATAGATGTTATCCTTAAAGAACTGGTTAATTTTATAATTATATAATTAAGGCTTATAACTATATCATTACAGTTATAATATTTTATAAAATCAGTAAGATTTGAAGGTTGGAGAGCTTAGCCAAATGAGAATAAAATGAATAATAATAGCTCAACAGTAAAATTAAGGTCACGGAAGTTCTATAAATGTTAAATATCTTCATTCTTTCTCTAAAAGTCTCCTTACCCTTTCTTGTCCCATCAGCATCTTGGTCCATTTAGCAATAGCATTCACTTCTGAACATATTCAAATACACAGATAATAGTACCTACCAAGCAAATTTTATACTTGGAGTAGCCCCAGAATCCATGTTGGATGAAATTGGTTGTAGAAATAGTAGTGGTGTAGAAAGACTGGCAGAAGAAGAAGAATGAAATATATCTATATTTATAACTATGCTTATGTATCTACTCTGTTCCTACGTTTTCATTATACATTGAATAATGTGGTTTTTTTTCTTTTTAAAATATTATATATCTTTATGTTCGTAGAAACAGAGAAATACTGAATTGATCATCAATAACTGGGGATTCCCATATAGATGATAAGTAAGCAAAGAAAAATTGGAAATTATCTCATTAATCATATACCCAGACCTCACTGATAATTTGAGTCATTATCATTCAACAATCAGTTGCAAGATTAGTTATGCAAGAGAAGCTCTGAAAACCTGTTTATCTTGCCACTTTTCTCACCGTGAATAGTAAGTACTTTTACTTTATCAACGCAGCCATTCATCTCTTTGTCTCCATTACCCTTTCTCTGTACTTTTATGTTATCCTACTGAACCATCAGCTTATAGATATTTCTCTTTGCTTTACATTTAGGACTCTTGGGAAGAATAAATGACTGTCAACATCATCAAAAGTGGATCATACCTATTGAACATAATTATTTTATGGCATAGTCTACAAATATTGTGGAAAGGGTGCTTATTTCCATAACATTCAGTTCATCCTGAAAATTAGTAATAATTATGATAATAAAAGCTTTCTAGTGAATTTTACATGCCTGAGGTACCATTAAATATATTTTAAATATATTACTTAATTTAATGTGTCCCATAATAGTGTGAAGTGGTTGCTGTTACTATCTCACTCCAATTTGCATAGACAGAGACAGTCTAAATAAATTACCCATGGTTACATGCCTAAGTCTCAAACTGGGAATTTTCACTCAGTATTTTGGATCCAGAATTATGACTTTGACACTCTGTGGTACACTGCTACCTCAGGCATCTTTTTGTTACTCTATAAAATAAGGAGATATTCTAAAATTTAGGTATAAATTTTAGATATTCTAAAATTTATATATATATAGAGAGAGAGAGAGAGAGAGAGAAACATA
>NW_006431956.1:3215249-3262891 GCF_000325575.1 Pteropus alecto | reverse complement strand
TATTTATATATATATTCCACAAAATGCTGTAACTTAGGCATCGTGGACCACCTGGCTGGCTTCGCTCGGAAGGGTGCTGGGAACATACAGGCACAACTGCATAAAAAAAAAAATTCTTTCTGCGTTGTAATTTCCTTGATGGTAATAGCTATACTTTATGTAGTTTTCATACCCAGCATACCCAGTACAGTGGCTCCTACTTGTAGATAATTAAAGAAAATAGTTCCTGGGCGAATGAGGGGAAGCAACTAGCTCGTTAAATGCCTATTATACTCAGGCACAGACCTGGGTACCAATTAAACGTAAAAAGATGAGCATGCCATGAGCTCCTTGTCAAAAAATGACATTTCCCATTATCTGTATTCTGCATTGAGAGAAAGAGAAGAGGGAAAAAAAACACAAAGATATAAAGTAACTTAACTGGTTCACATCAATTGTAAAAAATGGTTATGTGTACCTTCGAGCCAGCCATTATTCTTTGTACTTTATGTACATTATTTTATTTAATCTTTTCAGCTTTGTAAGGTAGTTATTATAAACCATGGATAGTTATTTACCAACATTGCCTTCTACATATAAAGTACCATTAGCATTATAGAAGAAAAGCCAAAAACTATATATTTCCCAGAATCCTTTTCTCTGGTGGGTTCTGGCTTAGAGTCTTCCAAAGAGAAGAAATTTGGAAAGCAGAGAGGTGGAGAGTCCATTATTCTTAGGAGGTGGTAGGGGGCAAATGTAGCCTCTCTTCAGACATCTCCATTAGCTCTGGCTTATCAAATCTCTTCATGAACTCCTATTTTACAGTTGTGGCAGCCAGGTCTTACATTTTCTCAGATTTCTGTGAGCTCTGTCTTCACACTTATGGGGGCCAGATTCTGTGGAATCCTGGACCTGTATGTGAGTTTTGACTGTTCCAATCTAATCAGTACATCAGACGGAATTTTTTCAGGGCTACTTCTCTGGTTCTACAGCTGCAGCCTTCTTATCTAGATTTTCACTCCTCTACCTTCTCCTGTTTTTATATTCCCTCACCCCTCTATTAAACTGGAAACATTGTACTGGCTGTTTTTTTCTTCTTGAACCCAATTTTTTATCTCTATTTTACAGATAGGGCAACTACATCAGTAGCAGTTAAGAAGCTTGCTAATGGTCACCAGTTAGGAAATAGTGAAAGTAAGATTTATACCCAACAATTCTGTCCCTAGAGCCCATGCCATTACATAATAAGATATGCTGCTACTCTAGTTATATAAAAATTCAAGATTTAACCTACTCCAGCTGACAAAAGATTTTGATCTTTTCATCACACTGCCTTTTCTCTAGGCAAGTAACTATTTTGTGGAGTTAAACAGCTTAATTTTAGAAAAGGATGTGAAAAGTATTTGTTTAATCAGAAATTTTCTGGAACTTGAGTGCATACCGTGGTAATAATCTTAATATTTGGATCATGACATTTTTTGGTTCACTTTATAGCTTTTTTTTTTAATTTAGTTAAACTTTCAAATACATGATGACCTCTTAATTTTGCCCCTCTGTATACCCAAGAAAAATACTAGTTCATATTTACCATGGGCCATATGTAAGAAAAAAAAGTAAAACACTCAAAATCTATAAATTAAAGTAAAGCACTCAAAATCTGTATTTATTAATTGTAGTATATTTACATATACTATAATGAAAAGAAAAATGGATGGATCTCTGCAGTATAATATTAAAAGAAAAATGCAGGACCTAAAATATTTTACACAAGCAAATGTAAATTATATAATGCTAAAAATAGTTAAGAAAACACTCTTTAAGAGTGCTTATAGATGTATGAAACAATATAAAAGGAAAGCAAGACAGTAATGGCTATGGAATTCAATATAAAGATCATGATCAATAGTGGAAATCAATAAGATATGATAGGAAAGCCACAAGGTCACAAGTAGGTTATTTTTGGTAGTCAAGTCACCGTATTATAATAGTAAAAATAATCAACTTTTGAAAATTCATATTTTGCAAATATACATAAAATTTTTTTTAAGTATTTTATTTAATTAACATATTTACTTGTTTGTATGTGTTCTCCTTTCCTATCCTTTGCACTTCCTAACAAAGACAATTTATGGAAAGATTTGTGCCTGTCCAGATTCCATAGAATCACTGAATAGAAGAGTTTATATAACAACTATAGGTGTACGGGATTATATTTGGAATAGAGGACATGTAAGGTCAACACCTAACCCATTCTTTGGGTAACAGCCCGCCTTTCCATTGGGTACTGTGAATTTTCCACTTTAGTCAGGTATCTCCAGTGGAGGCCGCCAATAATGGTACTGAATTATCCAGGAAATAGTTATTGGTCCAGTGGTAGACATGGGACCCAAGTATTTTTCTAACTGGAAATTGAAGGATTTCCTTTCTTCTGTAAGTAGAGGGCAGTTTTGATATTTACTTGGACACGCCTTATGAGGCTCCAGTTTTATAAAGACAGTTGACCTGGCAAATGCCTCCTGCATTCTGAGAAAAAAAGAAGGCAAGGGAGAGATGGACTCCATGTGAGTGTCCAAGGAGTAAGTCCCCGATTCCACCCACCCCTAAGATGCCTCTATTCCTACACTTTTGGACTTTTAATTATATAAGATAATCATTTTTTATTTAAGCAAAGATTTCCTTGATCTTGTAACCAAAAATCCTGTCTAGTATAAAACATCCACCAAACTCCTCATTGAAAATAAAAATTGTATAGATATTTTTCCTCATAAATATGTCTCTATAAAATTATAACTTTCTCATAATCTATTATTTTTAGGCCTTCAGAAAGTGTGATAAAAGGACTTAACTATAAAGCCAGTATTTCCTGTTTAAATAACATTAAAGGAATTCACAAGTTTTGGAGAATGAAAAGCAGGAGAAAAACTAATAATACCCTTTATGGCTACTTCAAAGAACACCAAAGTGATGTAGTAACACTGAAGATAAGAATAAGATAGAGAGTTTATCTTATCTTTAAGTGGCCCAGGCTTGAGGCAAATATGTTATTTACCATATGGATCAGAGCATTTCCTTCATAAGGGATGAGTTTGTAATGGAAATGCTGGTGCATTCCCAGTCACTAGAGCAGGAAGGTGCAACTTATTAGCATCTTTATTGCTCCAAACCCTTAGAAAATTATACCCCAAGGGTTTGTGGTTTCAGAATACTCTAGACTAGAATATTGTCCTCTTCCCTATTCTTACTAGAGAAAGAATCCACAGGTCTGGAGAATATGTCATTCTCATCAGTTGGTCCTTTTATCCTGTTTTCCTCTAAAATTTATTTTCAAATTGAAAGGTCAATATTAAGATTACTTCAGTCACATTTACCTAGTGATGAGATACGAGCAACAATATGTATCCTCCTAAATATATTTCACTTCTCTGCTACCTTTTACCTAAATTTGTACTTTCTCAAATTTGGAGACTTTATGTTGATACGATGGCAACAATGCAGATACCATGGAAACACTGCTTTTAGGCTGATAACTAAGTACTATTAGATATGGGGAAAGTAAATCCAAAATAAAATACAGTAGCCACCAATTTTTGAATGTGTCAAATTCTAAAAGTTCACATATAATCCAACATTAATAAACTGAAAGATAGATTGATCTATTTTCTACATTACTGATCTGCTGCTTCTACCAGTTATTGTGAGATATGAGTCGAAGTCTCCCCTCTTTAAAAAATATTATTTTTTTATTTATTTTGAAACCAGTTATCTATTTATTTATATAGATTTAAAGGCAAAACTTGAAAATCCAGCATACTATCCTATAGCATTTTAAGGGATATTTCCTTAAGTATAAAATTTTAAGAAACACAACGTCCATACCCTTCTAAGTACAGAAGAATATACCTTTAAATATTATTAATAAAAAATTGACAGAACTAAACGGAAAAATAACCAAACATACAGTCATAATGGGATACTTTAGCTCACCTCTTGTAATAACTGGAAGTAGAAGCAGACTAGTGATGTAGAAAATAGATCTTTTGTAAATAATGAGTCAACTCAATAATTAATATGCATAGAATGATGTACAAAAACAATGACAGAATACACATTTTTTTCAGGTGCATATAGAGCAGTTACCAAAATTGATCATAGGACAATGATGCAAAAATTTAATAAAATTGATTTAAAAAGTATAACATATGATTTAAATTCTAGCTTTCCTACCTAGTACGCATATAACCTTGGGCAACTAACTTGGCTTCTCTGAACTCTGAAAATGTACTTAATAATAATAGTACCTACCACTCAGTGGATTGTTGGTTAACAGAGCACGTGCACCAGGCACATGTTAAGAAAATAAATATTACATTTATTTTCAATATTTCCTGAAAGTTGTTAAGAAAAACCTTACATTAGATATAACACAGCTGTCAGATGTTTAAAAAGCTCTTACTGGGAACAGTCTGTGGAACTGGTATAAGTAGCAATGGAGGGCAAACCAAGTGGGAAATTAAAGAGAGACATATTTTGACACAAGGACTATGAATTACCCCTAATTGGAGTGGGTGGCCTCAGTATGTGATGAGTTTACTGTCACTATAAGTGTTTAACAAATCTGCATGGCACCACTCCAGGATGTCAGGGAACAGTGGCATTAAAATTATGCTCTGAATGACCTGGGAGGCCCTGCACCTCTGCAGAGGAGCTTGTGGGAAAGAGGAATATCATGGTTGCTTCCCCTGCTCCCAGCCAGAGTAATTCCGTGTTGTTGTTGTTTTTCTATTTAGCATACAGAGTTTATAAGTAGAATTATTTTCGAAGGAGATGTTCTGCTATTAAACATTTAAACGTTACTGCTGCTGATAGTATTACTGCACTCAGAGGAAGGTTAAACTAAATAACCTCTAGGTTATTTCCTAGTTTAAGATGCTACATAAATTCATAAATTACCCAGATTTTTCCCACAGTCACCACAGGGTAAAAATATAGAGCTGAGAGAACTCACAGATTATGCAGTATTCCTAAACGTGCCTCTCCTCAAGTTCATACAGCACTTATCAAGTAGAGGCAGTTCCTACCTTTTGTAACTTTGAATTTCACCCTTACGATAAACTCATACTGCTACATTTTGTCTTCCATTTTAGCTCTCAGAGACTTTCTTCAGTCACTCAACAGCTTACCGATACACAATCCTGTCATCTAAAAGCAGAGTGCAGAACTCCAGGGCATTTTCTGAAGTGCTGCTCCATGCTAATGGAAGGATTTTTAAATGCCACAAGGGAAATTACTAGAAAGAATACGAAGGTGTTGATTAAGAAAACCTGGAAAAGTTTTCTAAGAGAATAATTTTGAAGTCTTTCCAAATTATTAGAAAACAAACAAAATTATTTAACAATTCACTACCTTTATCACATTAATATTTTTGTAGCTAAAGTATCATGTGAATGCAGAGATATATGCCCACATACAAATTTTTATAGCTTGGGAAAATAAGATTGTGACCATGAATATTATGGAATTTATGCTCATGTTTTTTTCTTTGATGACTCACTAGTTTATAAATCTGAGCCCTTGATAAGGGAAGCACCACCCCACCAACCCTCAATAAGCTCCTTCCTATGTGCAAATATTACTTGCTTTGTGTTAATTCACTTTGAGGATGCTTCTGAGACTTGACTAGTAACACAAACTGAAAGTTTTTCCTTTGAACTACTCGTTAATATGACGCTACAATATTTTTTAGATTTAAGGACTGTATATATAAAGATCACATACTTATTCAAGCTTAGAGTATTTCAATAGCTTTAAAATCATTTTTCTAACAGGTAATCATTTTCTAACTCTAAATTTAGATTAAAATGATCCATTCGACAGGTTCACGATATTAGGCAACGGTTTTCCAGATACTACATGGCAGTAAGAACCGATCACAGGAGACAATTTGGAATCATAAATCTTACTTTGCCTTAACTTTGATAAGATTTTATGGCAATCTGGTCCAGTGATCCAGTGTGTCCAGTGATCACTAATAAAAGTAAATATCATATAACTCAGCAAAATGTTTCTCAAGATTCTTGAACACTTTTTCTATTACCTCCTAGTCAAGTCAAAGATTTGGCTAAAACCTTTGGGTTAATTTAAACTAGTTTCTAGATAATAGCAACTATAACACACACACACACACACACACACACACACATATACACACACACACGAACACACAAACAGAGGCAAAGCTATAGTCAACATCATACCTTGGGTAAAGAGAAGATTCTCTCTGCCATTGAGTCTTCCTTTTTGGTAATTCAGTAAGATAATGGACTATATGACAAAGCACTGAAACCCACTGGCCTTTAGTATTCTGAGAGTTAAAATATTTAAAATATAATTTAAACCCTTTCTATGGACTATACATAAGCATATTCTGAATAGAGAATGATATAGATAATATATCTGGTAAGTGATTCTCAAGCTTTATTGATTCTCTCGGTAGAATGCAGCAGTACTATGTTTTGAATATTATTATATACGTTATGCTTAGGCAAGAGACCTGGCCTGCTTTGGTGTACTCTTTGATTGTCAGATCATGAACTGGAGACCAGTATGACTGCTTTGTTATTTATTGGAAGTAAATGATGAAACCTCCAGGAACTTTGCACTTTGGCCCTAGAGAATGTGCACTAGGACTTGCAGAATAAATTTACAGTGGAGGAGAGAGAGAGTGAGACCTGTCTGTTAGCATTAGTCAGTTAATTTTACTGTATTTACATGTTTATAGATTACTGTTCTGTTGATTCAAAGTTATCTTGGAGTTTACCTGGTCTTAAGCTCTGTGATAGATCCTAGTGGGAGAAAAACACAGTAGTCAGTTATGTCTTTGCTTTTAAGGATATTATTGTCATCTCGTGGGGGAGAGAAAGCACGCTGATTGGGATTACTTGTTCTTGATCCCTTCCATACAGACTAGTGACTTAATACTCCTGTGTCTTTGTTTTCTTTTTCACATGTTCCTTTAGCATGAAGGAATTTTTTAAGTCTGGGAAGTACATTTTCAGATCAGCCCACTACTCTGGACACCATGCATGTCCTCAGGTCCTTCTTAAAGCATCCAAGATTTCCTACTCACTGATCTAGAAAGAAGTAAGCTTTATAAATTACCCAGTGAATCTAATTTCTTCTAGTTTTTCCTCATAAATCATTTCAGGGTTTATTAGGGCCTTCACCAGAGGGTGACATGGAAGGAGAGAAAAAACAAAATCACTGTTATATTCCAGAAACTTTAGAAATTATGTAAATTAGAATGATTAAAGTAGTTGAAACCAAAAGCCAAAATACAGATTGAAATATCAACAAAACTGGCTATTTCTATGCCTTGATTATACCTGTGTTACAAATATGACCATTGATTACTTTATGAGCTTAACTATTTTTTTTTTATTCCACCTCTGTGCTAGTTCTAGTGACTTTCAAACTAAAGAAACACTTAGTGCCTCAAAAATGATGTTTTTGTGTAAGTATATGCCTGTAATAGCAATTCTCTAACTAGATTGATAAAAAGTATTCTCAAAACTGAAATGTGACCTGGGCATTAGAAAAATAATTACAGCGAAAGAAATGATTTGATCGACTAAGTTTCTTTCTATATCAAGCCCTAGTGAACCACTGGCCCGACTGAATCTCCTTCTTATTTATCACCCACACCTTGGGTGATATTATGGAGCTTTCTTTCCTATTGCAGTATAAGCCCCATTATCCTTAACAGTAAAAGCAAAGGAAAGCAACCACCTTACATTTATTTCAGATGCCATTAGCATTATGGGAAGCTGGGTGGCTGTTACAGTATTTTTCAGCAAAGCTCATTTCTTTCTGTTCCCATCAAATATAACATTATTAACCCCAGCATGGTATGGTTCATAGAAAATAAAAACCAATAGGTACCATTTCTAATCTTTTCTGTAGGTTGTTTAAAAAATGCACTGGATTATCCGAAATGACTTGTCCAGTGTCAAACAAATTTAAAAAAAAAAAAAAATTACCAAAAGGTTTTATTTCAGTGATTTTAAGGAAGAAAAAAAAACCAATATTCTTATGCTTTTGAACAGAAGCTGGTTGATGAGACTCCTGGTTTAAGATAGACACGGTACCTAATACCACTGTAAGATTTTAGATAAGACGGACAAAGAAATATTTGGTTGGGCGAGAGAGTCGGAGTAATCCAGAGGAACATGACAATGTGACGTATTATTCTTATAAACTTAACAGCTGACCTGAGTATTGAGATATCTTATTTTATGTCATGAGACTGGTAATATTTTACTTATGTCCTGTGCTTAAACAAAAAAAGGAACAGTATTTTAGAAAGGCAATCTTTGTTTTCTAGGGAATGCAGTTCTAAAAAGAAGGTTCATGTAGTTTTTTATTCTCTCCTCTTTCAGAGAAAATTCAGTACAAAGATTTTTTCATGGGCACCAATCCAATCTTTATTGACCTTGACTGCTGTTGCTAGTAACAGAAATGCATTTTTTCACAAAAGGGCTGGTCTCTACCAGCAGACCTATGAATTAGTGTACATTGAGCTTGCTTACCCTAGCTGTGGATTTTCTTTATCTACAATGGTGCATCTTTTTATTTCCAATTTTCTATAAAACAATGTGTTTGAATCATATGATTTCCACATATTTCCATATTTAATATCCTGTTTCTAAGTGTTTTGATTTAACTTATGTAATAATGACAAAACGATAACTGATTTACTTACTGTCTTCAAAGTATATTGTGCAATTACCAGTGGTCCTAAAATATCACAATTTTCACAATTAAAAATCCATTTTAATGAGTATCTACTATGTGCATAGTACAGCTCTTTAATCTACAAGGGATCTCATTCACTACCTAACCAAATCCATATTTTTAAAAAAGAATCAGATGGAAATTTTTATTTCTATTAGATTTCCCTAAAATTCATTCCAAAGAGAGTTCTCCTACATTCAAAACACTGTTGACAAATTTAAATAGAGAGGGGAGGAAAAAATGCACTTGCTATGAACCCATGCCTTGTGACACACACGGGGCCAAGTATTTTCCTTCCAATACGCTGAAGGCTGTGCACTGATGTCCAGTCAGGGAAGAGTCTGAGATGCAGAATGGAATGACTTTACCAAAGTCATAGGAATCAGGACTCAAATCCAGTCTTTTTCACAATGTTGCATCATTATAACAACATTGTAGATACAAATAATATTATTGGAATCTTCTTAGACTATACATTTTTAAGTGGAAAATGATGTACTTAGATTTTAAAAAAAGGTGCATGTTGGAATCAGAATGACTGAGTTAGAATTCAATGCATGTCCCTTAGTAGGCCTGTGACATTTGACAGTTTACTTAAAATTTATGTCTCAATTTCTCCCATTTATAAAACAGGTTAATAATATTGTCTCAGAGTATTATCATGAGGATTAAATAAGATAAGCTATATTAGGCATTAGAATTATTAATAACAGAATACATGCTAATTATACGGATATAATTATAGCATATATCGTGTATTAAATATTAATATGTTATGTAATACATATATTTTCTAAATTTCAAAGTCAGATAACTTTCTAATATAAAAGAAAATGTCACTTTTTTGATAACTCAACTTCAAGGTTCATGTTTTTATGTACAGAGGATCAGAGCAAATATTTTGAGCAGGTTATAAGGTTGACTTTTGCAGGATAACATTTGAGAATTTTCCACTACAGAACTTTTATACACATAGATCTCAAGCATCACCCATAAATCATAAAAAAATACAAAAATTCTTTTTAGATGTTATAACGAAATCTGGCCTTTGCTGGAACATCTTGCCTTCACTGACTTCTCAGACAAATAATACATTTAGTCTCTAAATCACAAGAAGTTCAGTGTCTTCCAACTTGCCACTTGACAATTTGGAAAAGGACTCTCAGTCTATTGTAGAATACATTATGTTTGAAGATTTAGGAAGTGTATAAAATTAGTCATCCTTCCCCTCAGCATATAATCATGAAAGTTGTTTATCACCATAGGTTGTCTTTAAATCTGAGCTTATTTCCTCATAAACTGGTATTTGCAACAAGTTTTATCCTACTATGAATCATAATGTCATACTTGCAAACTCCCAGGGCTATTAATAGCTCACTGCAGAATTATACCGTAGAGTAAGATAGATAAGAGAAAGAACTCCTTAATTGAGTCCATATCTTCAGATAGTAAACCAACCAAGGCCTTTTGTCTCCATAATGTATGGAAACTTTATGTAATTTTCTCAATCAACACTTGCTCTAATTTGTGCCATTATAAATGACTATACTGTAATAAATGAGTGGCCTTTCATCAGCCACTTGTTTACTTTTCTATAAAATGGATATATTCATTTGTTAGGAGTACTGTAACAACAGAAATTTATGTCTCATCATTCTGGAAGCTAGAAATCCAAAATCAAAGTATTCTCAGGATTGGGTTTTTTTCTGAGGTCTCTCTCCCTGGCTTGTAGATGGCTGTCTTCTCTATGTTTCACACATTCTTCCCTTTTTACATGTCTGTGTCCAAATTTACTTTTTGTATAAGGATACTAGTCATATTGGATTAGGGCCCACCCTAATGATATCATTTTAACTTATTGCTAAAGATCTTATTTTCAGATACAATCACATTTAACGTATTAGGTGTTAGGACTTAAACGTAAGAATTTTGCGAGAGAGACAATTCACATAAAAATGAGCATACTTCTTATTCCATTATCTATAAGAATTTGCAAGGATTAATGAAATAATATCTAGTAAAGAACTTGCTGTAAAAAGGCCAAATAAATGCCAAAAATCTAGCAATAATTGCTACTTCTGAGATCTTCTTATCAGAAATTATCTTCCTAATTTTTGAAACTATTGACATGTATTTTCGTACCAGAAAATTCACTCTTTAAAATTGCACAATTCGGTATTTTTTTGTATGTTCACAGAGTTGTTAAATCCTCTCCGCTATTTAATTTTAATATATTTTCATCACCCCAAACAGAAGCCTTATACCCATTAGCAGCCTCTCATCATTTCCCCCTCCCCCTAGTCCTTGGGAACCACTGATCTAGTTCCTGGCTGTATGAATCTACATATTCTAGACATTTCCTCCAAATGTAATGTTACACATGTGATCTTTTATGACTGGCTTCTTTCACTTAGCATGTTTTCAGGGTTGATCCATGCTGAAATATGTATCAATACTTCATTGATTTGTATTACCAAGTAATACCACATTTTGTTTATCATTCATCAGTTGATGGACGTGTGGATTGTTTCTACTTTTTGGTTATTATAAATAATTCTGCTATGGATATTCATATATAACTTGTTTTGTGGGCATGTGTTTTCATTTCTTTCTCTTGAGAGTGGAATTTTACGTTCATAAGGTAACTCTGTGCTTAGCATTTGAGGAACTGCCACACTGTTAGCTTTTGTTATTGTCTTATTGTTTTAGCCACTCTAGTGAATATGAAGTAGTGCCTCATCATGCTTTTGATTTACATTTCCCAGATGACCAGTGATGTGAGCATCTTCTCATGTGCTTATGAACAATCTGAATGTCTTCCTTGGAGGAAGATCCATTCAGATCCAATAGCCATTTTATAATGAATTGTCTTTTTATTATTGAGTTGTAAGACATCTTTATATATAACCTGTATATGAGTCACTTATCTGGTTCATGTTTGGCAAATATTTTCTACAATTCATAGGTTACTTTTCACTTTCTTAATGATGTCCTTTGAATTACAGAGTTTTCTTAATTTCAATGAAGCCCAGTGTATCCATTTTTTCCTTTAACTGCTTGTGCTTTTTTTGGTGTCAGATCTAAGAAAATATCATTTATCCTCAAAATAAAAATTTTTATGCCTATATTTTTAAGAGTTTTAGAGTTCCAACTCTTCCATTTATGTCTATGCTGTATTTTGAGTTAATTTTTTATATATGGTTGAGAGAAGGTTTCAGTTTCTTTTATGTATGATATTCAGTTGTCACAATGTCTTTTGTTCTGAAGACTGCTTTCTCCCCATTGAATTGTCTTGGCACCCTTGTCAAAAAACAATTGACCATAAATTTAAAGTTTATTTCTGGAATCTCATTTCTATTCCATTGATATATATGTCTATACTTATGCCAGTACCAAACCTTCTTTATTACTATAAGTTTGCATTAAATTTTGAAATTGGGAAGTGTGAGTCATCCAACTTCAATTTTTAAAAGGTCGAATAAACCTCAATATCAAATCTTCTAATCCATAAAGATGAGATGTCTATTTATTTGTCTTTAATTGCTTTCTATAGGTTTTGTAATTTTTGATTGATGTCTTGTACTCATTTTGTTAAATTTGTTCCTATATGTTTTATTATTTTTACTATTGTAAATGAAATTATTGTCTTAAGTTCATTGTTGGATTGTGCATTGTAGGGCATGGAAATGAAAATGTCTTTTTTTATTTTTAACTTTAACTAGAGACCTTGTTGAATTTATTTAATAGTTCTAATAGTTTGGTAATGGGTCCTTAGGATTTCCTAGGTGCAAGATCATAGCATTTGGGAATAGAGATCATTTTACTTATTTTTTTTTTTTTCAGTCTGTATGCCTTCATGTTATATTCTTGTCTAAATTCCCTGGCTAGAACTCCAGTAGAATGTTGAATAGAAGTGGAACGAATGGATATCTTTGTCTTGTTTCTTATCCTAGAAGGAAAACATTGAGTTTCACCACTGAGTACAATAGCTATTGGTTTTTCTTACATGCCATATATTAAGTTGAGGAAGTTTTTTTCTATTGCTAGTTATGTTTTCAGGATGAAAAGGTGTTGGATTTTGTAAAATACTTTTTTTGTATATATTGGATGATCAAGTGGTTTTCTGTCCTTTGTCTATTAATATAGTATATTACAGTGATCGATTTTCAGATGTTAAACTCACTTTACATTCCTGGGACAAATTCTATTTGATCACGGTGTATAATCCTTTTTATATGTTGCTGGAATTGTTTTATTCTTATATTGTTGAGGACTTTTGCATCTAAATTCATAAAGGGTATAGCGCTCTGTAGTTTTTCATGTCAATTTATTGTTCAATTTTGTATAGATCTATTTTCCCTCTAATTACTCATAGATCAAAGATTTTAATTTCATTAGTGTGCAGTTTATAATCTAACATTTACTTATGTTTGTTTTTAATGTTACACTCTATTTTATCTTTTTTCTCTAATGCTATTGTATTTAAATAATTCAATAATATGTCATTACTTTCTCTTTTCTGTCATTCCCAATAAAGATAAAATTTGCAAAATTTATAGCACATAGCATACACCTTTTCATGAATCAGAAACTACTGGATTTTCCCCTACATCCTGCTAAGGCAATATAAATTAGATAATGCTGGACATCTTGTTTTTTCTCTTCTTAATTAATGGGTGACTTTCTCCAAATAATAAAACAATCATGCAGTCTGTTTCTTGTGACTATTTCTCTTGCCTCCAATATTGAAGTCCTCTCCACTGATCACTGGAATGGTATGTGTTATTTCAAGCTACAATACAGGAGAGGTACTGATGTCTCTTCTTTTCTGGAAAGTAGAATAATATAAATCAGATCAAATCCCTCTACTTCTTCAGCCCTCTTGATCCATTAGTTTCAACTTTACTCAATAAGCATTATCTTTACTGTGTTACAAGAAATTATGATATAGGAGGAACATAGTCTAAAGTTCCAGTCTCTGTGAACTTACTTTTACACCACACAAGGAAAGGCCCTTCATGGGCTATGTCTTCCCAAGAACCCTATCTCATGAAGCTATCCTTCTACACTGCTGAGCTGGCTCTCCTGTGCTCTGGTTTTATCATACATCCAAACAAAGAGCTCTCTAGGTTTGTTTTATGATGCATCTTAATGTTGTCCTCAGGAAATCTCCACCATTCCACAAGAGAAAGGTCTCATTTCTTGGTTCTTTTCTGCTTCCCCATGCAATTCAAAGCATTGCTTTTTAAAATTATGCCAAATAATTAAGCCAAATTGATTATCTCTAAATATCTTAGATTATTGATGGAATATGAACTCTGGTCCAAGTATCTATTCCAACTTTCACTTAAAAAAGTATGAATTGCTTCCCTTGTTTGGTGACTTATGAAGTAAAAGCAATGCTTTAAATTTAAAAAAAAAAAATCATCTAGGGAAAACACACCATGCTTACCTAAGTCTTTTGTAAATCAGTGCCTTCAGGAATAAAGAAACACCATAATTGTGGTGAGGAATATTCTTTGAGATAAACAAGAAAGAGCTTTTTGTTACCAAGGTGTTGTGATTACTTCAATTAATTTATTTTGATTCAAAAATTTGTTATGGTAGAAACTGTTTCATTTGGAATTTCAGCTCCACTCGAGTCTGTTGGTTGGGCTCTGTGGCTTTCAGACTGTCCTTGAAATTGGCGGTGCCCCATGTGAACAGGTCGAGTCGAAGTTAGGTAATGAATTACACCTGTACATTTTTTCAATTTATTAAGTGCTTTCCTGAGCGGTTGGAATAATCATGTGAGGGATAGCCAAAGAAAAATTATTTTCCCATTAATCGATGTAGAAACTAAAGCTTGGAAAAGTCACAAATATATGTAGTGCAAAACTAGAACTTATGTTTAGTCCTTTCGATTCCAAAGCAAGGTTCTTTTCAGTATACTTCAGATACTTGTGATGATGATATTGATATTTGCATGGTGTCAATTTTCTAAAATGTATTGTTTAGGAAAAGTTTGTGATAGATAAATTTAGGAAAGCTGAGTTAAATGCAAATAGCCATTTTTACTATGAACTCCTCAAAGCCCTTAACATACTAATATCCATCATGAAGCTAAAGGAAGGAGATATAGTGTGAGGGTTTCTCAAACTTACTTATACAAGTTTTTCCTAGATGATCTCATGAACAAATTTTCTGAGTAATGCCTTTTTGCAAACACTGCCTTAGATAGTTCATTGAAACTATCAATGGGCTCCTTCCTTTAGTTTCAGTCCTCTTTCCACTTCATATCTTGTCTTGTGAAGTAGATTACGTCTTTGGGGTCCTTCTATCTACCCTTCTCTTTCCTCTCTCCATTCTCTGTTCCTAGTACCCCACTTATTAGTTTAGGTCATGTTCTTTATTCCGTCCTCATCAGATCTTATTCTCCATCTCCCAAAATACTTGTTGATTTTCAGAAATTAACCTTAGGTGTTATATTTCCTAGCCTGATCTGCATTTTAATACAGAATTCTCTGGAGAGTGAAAATAATTCAGCCTACAAGGAATGAATTCTAATGTAACACTTGAGGCACAATATCAAACAGTGTGAAAACCGCTTTTGAATAGAGAACCCTGTTTATGCTTATGAAACCACAGTACTTTGAGAAATTTTAAGGCTAGCTGGTGATGAAGTTAAGTCTGTGATTCACTTTAATGACCACCAGAGCTCAGGGAGTCGGAGATGGAAGTATGCACAGTCAAGGAAAATTAAGCCAGGAATGTAATGACTTAAGGATCAAACCTTAAAGGTCGTGAACTACAAATTTCTAGACTGGTTGACTGAGTGACAGGAAATCTGCAACATTCAATTATCTAGTCCTATATGAAAACCATGCCTTCTACTATTCAATTTCATCTTAGAATGGATGAAGGTAGTAAGTTTTAGTTGGTATTTTTGTTTGTTTGCCTATTGGTTTATTTGTTTCTTGGGAATGAATTCTCTGCCCTGAAGAGTTAAATTAACAGTAGCTTCTACCTACAACCTACATTCAATAATCATTGAAATTTTCTATAGCATATTTTTCTTTTTGAAGATTTTGTACTGTGGAAATGATCGTGATTTTATTTAACCAAGGCATTGAGCAGAACTCACACTTTACAAATACAGAAACAACATTCATTTAGAAAAGGTACTAACCAGAGGATTAAGGGTACTTTACACATATCTTTCACCCAAGAATTGCAATAAAGCTACCAAAACTATCACAACAATCAAATAAGCTCACAATATACCTGCCAGTGGGCAAATTGTTATCTGTCTTTTCAGAAAGAAAAATCAGTAGGCCAGAAAGGTTTACTGCCTTGTACAGGTAAAGGAAAAAATTTTCTCTGATCAGTTGGGAATTTGAATAGTGAAAGAGATTAGAAAAAATTTCAAATGTAGTCTGTTGTTCTCTGTACCTAAGATAAGACAGTGATGAAGGCTTTAAAAAAGTAATATCTAGCTATACCACAAATCTGATGTTGAATTTACTCTAAATCATACCATTTGTCTAGGTGTTAAATCTTTTGTCCTGAAGGACCTTCTGCTTTAATCCATAATAGTGTTTGTGATTCTATGCTAGTCATTTTAAAATGTGACTACATTTATTTCCTTAGCTGTATCTTCAAAAATAGAATCTGATATTCCAAAAAGTCTCTATGTGCTGGCTTTAATTCACTTATAGTTTTCAGCTGAGGCCATTTCTCCACATTTTCCCTCATTCTTCTGGCTTTCTCTTGGTTTCTTTCTAAGAGTTTATATTTGTGGTAAACTCATGGGGCCATATATGCCGCCTTGATCTAGTCATACAGTCCCCATTGACTTTGGTGAAATTCCACAAGAGGAGTGAGAGCAATGTTAGCCTAAGGAAAATTCAGAAATGGACCAGCATGTCAGTCTGGTTTAGAGAATTCCATTAGTTAGAAGCCACGATGAAGACAGACAGGAGGAGGGGGCATCAGGGAGAGTTTCCTCCCTCAAAGGCGGCTAAAACAAGAACTGAACCCAACTGCCTATTTCTTGCTTTAAGGAACGTTAGCAGCAGAATAGGAAAGATTTGAAAGAATTTCTCAGCTGCAAAATTTCACTCTAGGGACTATGTCTTTCAGTAGGCTCTGGCTATTTAAATCAAAAATGAAATTAAGCATTTTCAGAGATTTTTCAATTCCTCCCCTGCCAGCATTTCCCAAATCACCTTCACTAATATATGAAGTGTTTGGTGTAATATGGCCATGAAAGGACATGCCACCCCTCCTCCCTTCAAACAATAGTGGCTATTTATTACATTTCATTCACGGCTGTCATACATACTTTCTCTACTGTGTTGTAATTTAGAGGGTTTTTTTTTTTTTTTTTAATGCACTTTAAAACTGGACTGATAGAACATGACTCAGCTGAAATTTCTAACCATTTCAGACACTGTGATTATAAATGATAAGATATATCAACAAGAGACTTTCTGAGAGGGTTGGGATTCCTTACCACAATATATTATTTAAAAAACTCACATAACGATGTGTCCTTGCTTTCATCCAATTGTGTTCCAAGACAATGGTCCCGTTTAAGAATTGTTCCAGACTCTTTCATAGTTCTCTAATTATCTCCAATTACATAAGAGCTAAAGAGTTGACTCCTGGGGTCTTTAGCAGAAATCTACATAAAATAAATGTTTTAAGAGATGTAATTGGTATCTTATTTTCTCTCCGCAATAAATAAGTTAAAAATTAGCAAGCAAATAATCTTTATCTATAAGATATAAATTTCTTATGGGCATACGTGTTTTTTCCCAGTAGTTTTCCATTACACTTAGAAGAAACTCCAAAACCCTAACCGTGTTTTAAATGCATTGTTTGACATAAAACATGTCCTAGCAACCTCATTTCCTACCACTTCCCTCCTTCCTCAGTTCGCTGCAGTTCTGCTAACAACTTGCTTTCTATTCCTCAAATATGCTAAGCCTACTCCTGACTTGGGCCGTATGGCTCCACTCACTTTATTTTGATTCCTACTCAAATATTCTTCATCCAGAAGGGTCCTCTCTGACCAGATGATGTAAAGATCATACTTACAACCCTTTTGCTCTTCTACCCAGATATTTTGAAGTAAAGTGGTAAGTGTTAAGAAGATATGTTTCATTCCTGTAAACTCTGCCTAGACCAGTGATTGGCATATAGTGGGTACTTAATGTGGAGTAAATATATTAAAGAGTCAGTATAGTCATCATTCCACTATTGTACAATCTAGATTTGTTAATGGTTTTCTTATTGGACTTAGGTTAAACATTTGGGGGCAATTACTACATTAGCGACACTGTGTATATTTTCTGACTTCACATCGGAAGACATACCAGTTTTTCCAAGTAATTATTAAGATGGAGAATGCCAGAACTCCCATGTGAGAAGTTCTATTTTGTTTTCTTGTTATTAACAAGCAGTTAATTAACTAATACATTGAGGTGATGTGAATACTTTATCCCTCAATAATCATTCAGCCCAAAAGTTCAATATCCTTTGTTGGTCGTTGCCTTAATCAGTATATTCATGGTTACAAAAGAGTGTTTTATTTAATTCCACATGTATTCCTTCTAAGTGCATTCGCTAACATTTTTCTGTAATAAAGAGCTTTCTCTCTCCATTTTACTTTCTTCTTTTTTTTCCTTTTTCTCTTCTTTTGTGCTTTTGAGTATTCCTATGGACTTATGGATTTTTTTTATATTCTTTCTATTGTAATCAAATATGAAAATTTTAAAATGCTTTAATTATCTAAATTTGGCCAGTGAGAGTTTCTCCTTTTGACAATTCCAATGAACATATTTTATCCTTTTTTCTTTTGTTTTTCCCACTCCCTTCTTGACACAACAACATGTTGTGTCAACTAGCACTTTCTATGGCCCTGTCCTAGAGTCAACCATTTGTCCATGGGGCTCTGGTTTCTTCAGGTGATGAATGGTATATAGAAGCCAGTATTTGAACATGTATTATGCCTATTGTCCTGAAATGTCCTGTGGCTGAATGAAACTAGGGAATATGAAAAATCATAAGATTATATGAAAATCTCCACTTCAAATCCTATACTCTACAGAGCTTTTTCCTCATCTTCTCCATTCCTTCCATACTCTTGTCTTTATTCACACTGAATATCCTGCCTCTGAACAGTTGTACCTTTACTCAGTCAATTTTCACATTTATATAAGAATACACAATTATTAGATCATTTCAATATCACTAAACCAATAAGCCTACTAAGAGAAATTCAGATTTTTATTTCAGTTAATTTTTTTCACTGACTATGCCGTACTAAATTTGTACAATTAGAGAACTGTGCTCAAAAATGATATACATTTTTCCTGTGGAATTATATTTTACATAAAGCAATGTTTCTTCATTTTTGTTTGTATTAATATTCAGGGTTTGCATTTTTGTTCTTTTTTACTTAATGTTGTCTTTTATGTCTAAAACCTGGTTCACAAGCAAACATTATATAACATAGACAGATTTACCTGTTTATTCGGAGAAGTCTTACTCCCATCTCCCTCTCCCTCCACCATTATCAGCTGCCCATACCCCAGCGTTCAAAAATGATTATGAAGAAGACAGTGTGGGTGACACATACAAACTTTAATACACCATGAAGTGACAGTCTCCATGTGGAGAAATGCAAATGGGGCAGAAGGCAGTAAGCTTTTATGTGATAAAGAATAAAGAACAAGAAAGAGAAAAATAGGAAATGTCTGGTTGTCTGGGGCCACATAGGCAGCCTTGTTGGAGGTGAGAAGGCTCAGGATTGGCTTGGTGTCCGGGGACTGCCTGACTGGTCACACTGCATTTCTGGTCGCAGAGAGTGCTTACAGGGACAGGGAAGTTACTGAAGCTTCAGTTTGCCACCAGCTCCCCACCCCCAGCAGAATTGGCTCCATCTTCACCCTAGAAAGTTCTTCCTAGAAAATGAATGTAATAAATTTTTAAATAGTTGTTAAACCAATGTTCTAATAAAAAAACTTATCTGGCGCACTCAGAAATATTTATTCAGTGTTTGTCTGTGACCACAGCAGCAAGCTCATTTTGTTATAAGTACTGGTTAAATCATGGCAGCCCGTCAACAATTAGGATATCATTATTAATGATCTTGTCTTTCTTGTTATAATTCAGTAGAATAGCTACGAAGTGTAGATCAAACTCCTCAGGAGAGAGATGTCAGTAATGTGTTTAGCCCTGGCTTCTGAGACATAAAGGAAGCTTGAAAGCACCACTGCTTACCAGGTCATTAGCGTACTTGGGAATTTCGTTCTGAGTCATAGCCTACTCTGTTAGCATCCCCATGCACAGGCTTGTTGTGTAGGCCTTACCTCTTTCCTTTTTATCATTTAGTATGCAGTGGATAAGGAATTTCATAAGTAGTGATAATTCGTGACATATATGTTTCCTTGGTCATATCTGACTAAATAAAGCCTTAGAAGAGCTCTCATGTGCTTTTGGTGAATATTTTTTCTCCCTCATTTTGATCTTTATTTTCAAACCCCGGTTCTACAAAGAGCTCATGATTATTATTATGTCTTTATATGTATGATAAAAAATACAGTGATTTAGTCTACGGCCATGCTACCCCGAACACACCTGATCCCGTCTGATCTCGAAAGCTAAGCAGGGTCAGGCCTGCTTAGTACTTGGATGGGAGACCACCTAAGAAGACCAGGTGCTATAGGCATAAAAAAATACAGTGATTTATGTACCATAATATCAAGCTTTTTGATTGAATTTCTGTGTTGTGAGAGAGAATACTCATTGGGAGATGACTTCAAAAATATTGTCTAATAAATGAAGGAATGTTCTGAAATGTGCTTCTGAGTTCGTTTATTCTCTGTCTAGCATAAAAATACTTTAAATAAGGCATAACATAGAGTTTGCTACTCATGTTGTTGTAAAATGTTTAGAAGTAAACGGTGAAGGTTTTTAGAATGAGAACTGCCTATAATTGCTACCAAATTCCAGACAATCTGCTGTCACAGGAAATGGTTAAAAGAAAAGCAAAGAAATTTGTCAAGAAAAGATCACTCTCATATATTTTTCATGATGTACAAAATGTTATAACAATGCGGGGAATTTTGTAATAAATATTTAGCAAATCTACACATATATTTATGCTTTCAGTCAACAATACAATTTCTAGCCATTTACCTTGAAGACAAACATTCAGTAGTACAAAACTATATGTACAGAAGGTTGTTTATTGCAATAATTTTGTAATAAAAATGTACAGGAAATAACCTTGATGCTCAACTATAATAGATGAGTTGAATAAAATATAAGTGCATACAATAGAGTAATAAGCACTTTAAAGAATAAAAAATAGTTCTATGAACTTAACTGATATGGATATATTTTTTAAAAGCAAAGCAGGATGCTAAACTTAGGCTTAATAATGAGAGAAAACAAGACTATATTTAAGAACTTCATTTTTTTTTTTTCCTCAAAAATAAACTCAGGAGGTAAACCAGAAACTATTGAAAGTGGTTACCCAGCATTGAAATAACTTTCTAGGCCCAGGTTGGAGCTACTCCCACAATCAGGGTGCCATGTCAGCAAATGGAAGCATAGATAACCTCTGTGTCCCTGTAAGTGCCCCATGTGACCAGAAACACAGTGTATGTGGCCAGCCAGTCCCCACACACCAGCCCAGCTCTGGGCCTCCTCACCACACACAAAGTTGCCTACATCACTACAGCCAATCAGATATATATTTAAAAATATTTTCTCTTTCTTGTTCTTTACTTTGTATCTATAAAAGCTTCTTTCCTCCTCATTTTGCAGTTCTCTACCTGGAAATTGCCTGTTTTATGAAGTATTAAATAAAGTTTATTTGTATCACCTAAATTGTCTTTTATAATTGTTCTTTAACCAAATGAAATGTTTGATCATTTAAACATTTTTAACAGTTTTTGGACATGAGGATGCCACCTGAAGCTGACTGTTAATGGCCTACATGACAACAGAGATGACAGGCAAAGTGCCAGCTGAAAACTTTGAGTCTACTTTTCCTTTTATCATTCTTCTCATCATAGTCCTGGGTAAGTCACTCTTGGACTTGAGCTCTGCTCCCTGTGTGCAGCTCTCTGATCCAAACAAACTTTTTTTTTTTAAGTGCGTGTTTATGTGTATATTTTGGGGGCTAAAAAAATAACTTTTCTCCCACCTTCTAAATTCTTCTAGATGGGCTAATAATCAAATTAACAGAGATAGATTAACAGGGGGAAATGTCCAAAGTTTATTTATGAATGAATGCTTGGGGGTGCCATAAAATGAGACCCAAAATGCATTAGGCAGCTAAGGTTTATATGCCGTTATAGAAGGAGAAGTAAAAGGGGCAAGGCCTGGAGTTTCAAAGGAAAATAGGCAATTTACAGGTAGCCAAAACAGAGCTGAACACGTGGTAAACAAATCTATGCCGATCAACCTTGAAACAAGCAGACACAGATGGGGAATCTACTTAATAGGCTGGCTTAGGTTCTTCCCAGCTGATGCTAAGGTTCTTTCCGAGTCATCTATTTCCTAATAACCAGCTTAAAATCAATATCCCAAAACGCATATTTTGGTGAGACAAAACTATGGTCCCCTTCCATATGTAGAAGGGAACCATAGTTTTGCCTCACCAAAATATGTGTGTGTATATATGTGTGTGTGTGTATGTGTGTGTGTGTGTGTATATATATGTATATATGTATGTGTGTATGTGTGTGTGTATACATATATACATATATCCGTTCATCTACAGACACGTAGGTTGCTTCCCTGTCTTGGCTATTGTAAATAGTGCTGCAATGAACATGAGGGTGCATATATCTTTCTGAGTTATTGTTTTCATTTCCTTTCGGAACCATAGTTTTGCCTCGCCAAAATATGTGTGTGTGTATATATACACACACATATATATACACATACATATACATACACACACAAAACTATGGTCCCCTTCCATATATATATATGTATATATATAACCCAGAAAGTTCTGGGACCCCAGAAAGCTTCTGGGGTTTGTTAAAGTTTCCATAAAGGTTCTGGGTCCCAGAAAGTTTCCAGAATAGATATTTGGGAGTCTGCAGTGGGTGGCAGCCATTGGGAGACTTATAAAACTTCAAGGCGAGTTGACAGCATAAGCCTTGAGGGAACTTAAGGAAATAAATTAAGACAAGAAATCTGTACAGTTTTGATCATCACAATAAAAATCTATGTAGGTACAAGTCAGACTGTTTAAAGCCATGAAGGTATCCACCACTATAAAGAAATCTTCTTTTGCGAGGAATCATCAATCTTTTGCTAATCAGAATTTTAGAAGCCAAAGCAACAAAATCAGTGGGCAGAGATCAAGCACCTAAAACTGTTAAAAGTGCTCACCACCTAACTATAAGACTCTCAATCTAGGATAACTTGGTCACAGAACAGGTTACGTGGACACAAGGTCACACACCAATCTCCAGAAAATTTCTGTGCAAGGAGCTATACTGTAAAACACCACAAAATCCCCAACCCAGTGGCACATCCCTCTTAGGTATTAATTTGTCTCTTAGAGACCCAAAGCTTAGCTAAGGAAATAGGATCCTCTAGTTTCAAAGCATTGAGTACTCAACCGTCTAGCACACCTGCTTATTTCATGCCTAAGAATTGTGATCCCAGAAAGTGCAGATAACTAACTACAAAAATGGTAAAATCTTACTGACAACCTAGAATTACTATGCCCATTATGTGGAATATTCTAGTTAGATAAAATTGTTCATTTGAGAAGTACACTTGAAAGCAAGAATCCACAAATCAAAAAGACAGAATGGGATGCCAGTTTTAATTGGCATGAAGAATTATCTAAGAGACTTCAAAATTTTAAAACAACTTCAATGAAAGAGTCATTACAAAAGGGTAATGAAAAATTAAAGATATGAGGCACCTAAAACGAAAGACTATAAGACTGACATGACTCCCACTACCCTCTTTCACCCTCCTTTACCTGAGTGTTCACAGTCTACTAATCCTCTCTCTGGACTGCCTTTCCACTCCGAAGAGACTACAGGACTATGAACAAAAGTCCGCCAAGTCAGTGGCCTTACAGACAATCCCTTATCTTCTCTATAAGGAGGACCCCCGTATGGGCCTCTTTCAGGGGTTGATAGGACTCTGAGAGGTTCTCCTGTAACTGCTACCAGTTACTCTCTTACACAACCAAGAGAAAACTAAAATTAAATCAATGGTAAATTCTGGTAGATACGAGTTGCACTCTCTACTTTAAACCTACTTGCTGGAGCCTACAGATGGCATCCTGGGAAAACTGGCAGCAACTGGGGAAGGGTGAGAATTCTTACCAGAGTGAGCTTTGTAGTGCCCAGTCAAGAAAGGAAGGTAAATTTTTATGTTGTCCCTTTCTTTCAAAATTCAAACTCTTCTGAATTTAATTTGAGGAATCCACTGGTTGTTGAACTTTTGTCTCCCAGGGTCAGCTGTTTCTTTCTTTTTTGTCTCGATTTGAATCCTGATCTTGGTTTGGCTTTCTGCCTGCCTGGGCACACAGGTTGTCGGTTCTCAGGTATGCAGAGAGCACAACAGGCAGATTGAAGATGCAAAAATATTGCTACTGACTGTTGCCATCTGTCAGGGGAATTGTCTGAGTCTTTGTTTTGCTTATCTTTGGGAGTGGCTCTGGATTTGGGGAGGGTAGTATTTTGTGTACCCTATTTGGGAACACATGTTGTATACCTCTTTTATCCTTAGTGTCATTTAATACTACTTTTACAGGATAGAACCTGACAAGATATTTAAAAGGAATTTCTTTTTTAAAAAAAAAATTGGCCGAATTGGAAACTGATATACAGAACCTGGTAGAAATTTCTTTTCTTAGGCCATAACCCCCAAACTAAATTAAAAATAATACCCAGAAGGAAATAAAACCAGTTCAAAGACAAAATCCTCTAAATCTGAATACAGGAGTCTTTGGATTTCTCTTAGTTGAAGGTCTTCTCCCTGATATAAAGAGGCAGATTGAAGATAGTACAGTTGAACAAGTGGTTCAGCTCCTTGCTATTATTCAGGTTGTAGCCTAGTTCTTGGAGAGATAAACTGTCCTACAAATTGAGGACAATTTGTACAACTTGGCTTACAAATTGAGTTTTTACAAGAACCAATTCTTTTTACCAGTTTCCAATCCTCCCCATCCCCCATTCATCTCAAAAGTCTTGTAGATATTGTAAAAAATTTAGATTTAAGAAACAAACATCTTGGAGGAATCTGTGATGTTTTATTTCTCTGTGATGTAAATGTTCTACCTGGCCTTCTCTAGAACCTGAGGGCCAGTCCTTTGAAATACAAACTTAAGGGAGGTAATTCTTTTCAGAAGGAAAAAAAAAAAACAATTGTTTTGCAAACTAGGCAGATGAAAAACCTTACAAATATTTGCCACAAATTTTAGTGAAAAGTTTAAGCCATCTGAGCAGGTCACCTTAACTTATTTCATCTGCCGGAAACACAATTTGGATCTAAGTGCTCTTTTATAAACAGGCATTATCATACTTGATCAATTCCTAAAAGTTTAAACAAAAGCTATAAGATCTCTCTTTGCATCTGTATATTTATGTATGTCTATGTATGTATGTCATAGATGAGTAATATTTTTTTCTGCCTTGGATGGTATGGCCAAAATACACTTGTAAGGAGCTTTACTTAAAGGGCTTAAAGAAAATTAAGCTTTTATGTAAACTAAGTATACTCTCAGAAATAGAAAAACTAAATTAAATATTTTACAAGTTTAAATGATCAGGGATAATCTTTGATATAAAAAAAAAGCTAGTTTAAGTCTGTTGGTTTAATTAAATCAGGCATGTCTTTAGAGCTATTAATATTAAATATAATGCACACACACATGTAATTTTTATTTTACCTAGGCTTACTAAAAGCCAAATAAACTCATGTTATCTTTGTTACAGAATTTGTCAACAAGAAAGTTAACTTAAGATGATAGTTAGCTGTTTAATGTAATGTCTCTTGAAACTTTAATGAGTCATCAAAGCATAATTGTTAAAACAAGTAAAATAGATCTAAATATAAGATAAAAGTTCACAAATAATCTTTTCAACAATAATTATGCTTCATAGTATGTTTATTTAAAAATAATTTCTAAAATCTTTTTGGTAACTTGAAACCTTAAAGTTATACTGAAATAAGTTAAATGATGGATAGTCATTGAATATCTAGGTCATTTCCAAAAAATAAAATTTAAAACATAAAAAGCTGAAACATAATTACTGAACATAGGTTTATGTACTTTGGCTTTCTTTTACAGAGAAACTAAAGATATTTGGGTTTATTAGTAAACATGTTTGTACCATGTTGAAAAATTTCCTATGAGGAAGAATATACTTTTAGAAATCTATAAATTTGCCAGTCCACAATCACCTTTTTAGTGTTTACTAAGAATTAAGTATTCTAAGGGTTAAGGATTCTAAGGATTATAATTAATATATGTAGTTAAAACTACTACAAAAGATAAGGGTACTACTATTACATCTCTATGGAAGGTAGGATGTATTTTTGGTGAGAAAAGATATGTTTTTGTTAAAGGAAAAGGAGTAATTTTGTCCTAAAGTAAAACAAATGATTGTTCCAAAATGAGAACGTAGGAGAAGAAAATAGGACAAAATCTGAATGCCTATAAAATAGTTGTAAAGTTTTGTGGAAAAGAAATCTTGAGAAAGAGATTTTATGTGTGGTCAAGCTGGCTAAGATTGCAATGGATTTATTTAAGTATTTTTTTAAATGAATTTTATTATCAAAAGTATACTGGTACAAAATTAGAATTTCCTTTCTGTTTGTAAAAGGGAAACATTTTCTTAGATTATTGGTCTTCTTTAATAAGAAATTGTGAACAAAGGTTTTTCTTTACCTTTTAAATAGTCTTCCTGGAAAGTACAGGTTTTTTGTTTTTTGTTTTTTTCCTCGCCAAAATAATTTACTATGTTTTACATTGTCTTTATCAAGTCTTTGATTACTTAAAAAACAAACAAACAAACAAACAAAAAACAAAAGTCCCTCTGGTTTATTTCACAATTTAATAAGAAATTGTGAACAAAGGTTTTTCTTTACCTTTTAAATAGTCTTCCTGGAAAGTACAGGTTTTTTGTTTTTTGTTTTTTTCCTCGCCAAAATAATTTACTATGTTTTACATTGTCTTTATCAAGTCTTTGATTACTTAACAAACAAACAAACAAACAAACAAAAAACAAAAGCCCCTCTGGTTTATTTCACAGCCCTATAACTCTCTGTATTTGCCTTCAAAGGCTTTAATTATCACTTTGGTTAAATGGATATTTTTGACAAACTTCTCAAAAATCAAATTCTAAGTGAAATCTTTTTGACCTCAAAATAATCTAAGGATTAATAGAGGTTTGCTGTTTCTCCTTAGAAAAAGAAAAACATTAAACTAACATTTTTTGCTCTGCTTGACCAGAAATGCAGTGTATCCATCCAGTCAGCCAATTCTCAAACACCAAGCCAACTCTGGCCTTCTCACTCCAAACAATACTGGCTGTGTAGCTTCAGCCAATCAGATATTTTCTATTTTTCTCTTGTCTTTATTTTTCATTCTGTAAAAGCGTCTTGCCTTTTGCCCCATTTGCAGTTCTCTAAGTGGAGACTGTCCACTTCACGATGTGTTAAACAGAATTTGTTTGTATCACCTAGATTGTCTTCTTAATCATGTTCAGTGTTCTTAACTCTACAGTTCACATTCAAATACTAATGACAGTGCATATTTTTAGGAAACACTGTCATTCACATTGGTCTAATTCACAGCTAACCAGCTGGTACGAATTCAGATTTTAGGTTCAATTACTGTAGTATGTTATTTATCTTCAGTACCTGTCATCAACCAAACTTTTTTGTCTTATATGTGTAGTGAAATTTTGTGGAAATTAAGTTGTCATGAATTGCCATGTTGTTGACCTTAGCAAATATGTTTTGCATGTATTATATCACCTAAACTATAAAATTGTAACTTTAAACTAAAACAAAATGATTATAAAAGTAAATGTCTTGAGACCAACCTAGATTTTTCTCTTAATAAGTATACAATTTAAATTTGAGGAATGGGGCAAAGTTTGCCATCTCGAATAAATCTCAGAGTCATTTTAGTGGACACAATGTAAAATGAAAGCAATAAAGTGAAAGTTACATTTCCTCCATCCTCCAAAAGTACTCTTCTTTTGGAGATAATAAAGGCCTGTTGTTGTTTTTTTCATGAAATTTTTATTTAAAAAAAATAATTTTGATCACAATTTCTTTCCAAAATTATCGACTTCAGTCATGTTTTAACACAGATTTTAGCTATCAATTCACATCTTAGAAGTAAGCTTTCGAAATTTTCTATTTCAATGAAAAATTTCACTGTATGTTTTGTCATTGGTTTACTATTTCTTTGCCAACAGCTCCCTCTATGTTCCATAACACAGCTACTTATTGTTCATCATCTGAAAAGCTATGGATATATTGTTTTGTGACAAAGACCTTCTCAGAAAAGAACATAGTTGTTTGTTATATGATAGAACACTAGAAACAGAGGTTATTGGTTGCTTCTATTTTCAAAAATGTGTCTTATTGTTTAAACTAACTTTTATTACTTTTCTTAGGGATGATTCATTAAACTACTATTTTAATTGCATCTTATACAAACAATTATCTTAACACAAAAAACTGGGATCATGCAGGTTGATGTATTGATGTAACATATTAGATTTGTTTCTTGTTACTTGAAATCATGTATATTCTTTATCCGTATCTATGTTTTGCTACTAAAATAAAATTAAGCTAGCTTAGACTTGTGAAATGAAATATTATATGATGAGAAGGGGAAATATTTTGTTAATGAAAACAAAGCATATGTATCAGCAAGTGGAAAAAGCTGATAATTCAACCTCAGTGACCACTTTAATCTAACTAAAAAGTTTTAATAGACTTGCCTTTTTGTGAGGAAAAATTTTCAATGGTGATATTTGAAATACTATTTCACAGTGGTTTTTGCTTATGTACATGGGTGGCAAATCCATAGCCATAGAACTGCCAAACCCTCTCCCTGCAGTGACATTAAGTAATCACTGCTCCATTCCCTGTTGAGCTGAGATGTGACTTCAGAATTCTTCTCAACACAATACTGTAACAGTCATAATGTGATATTATATAAAAGCTACTTTTCATTTCTGTTAATATTACCATTGTATATATTAAAGTTTTGCTGAAGCAACTGTGCTGAATTTTTGATATACCAGTTTAGAAGTTAAAAGTATAATTATTACACTAGTTTTATAAAAGAGTTTTATATTAGAAGATTTTTCCCCTAAAATTCATAGTTTAAAGTAAATTTGAAGCTATTCTTTTCCCTTATATCAAGATTCTAATGCGATCACTGATTAAAAAAACTTCTAAAATTACTAGGTTATGCAGAAATGTAAATATAGAAATGCATTTCATCTTAGTGGGACAAAACTTATAAAAAGTTGATCATTTAAAGACAAATATCTGTATCCACATAGAAAACAAATTTTTCTATACCTTATTTTATTTAAAATATTTTTCACAAAAGCTTAAATAAAGAGGTATTATTCTTTTCATTTTTACAATTGATAAATTGCGAATCAGAAAATACAAGTAATTTACTTGAGTAGCACAGCTAATTTATGGCAAAGTTGAAATGCAAATTAGATTTTCCTAATTTCTAAAATGTTAATCTTAACCTCCCCATGCTATTTTCTCCTTTTCTTGTAAGTTGACCTATAAATGTATATGAATGTTAATAGGAAAACATACCATATACATTATATTTCAAATACATGGTATATTGACATAAAATTACTTAAAATATATTTAGACATGACTTTATTTAAGCAAAATTTTACTATAGGAAATGATTTTCATCATGTATATCAATCAAAGACTGATGTCTCTAATATAGAAATGAGGCTTACACGTGAAAAATCTACATTCAAACATCCCAGCAGTAAACCATGAAATATGAATATAGACTACACAGAAGAAATACAAAGGGCTTATCACCAGAGCAATCTCTACACAAACAAAACAATTAAGACATACCCAAATCTTATTTCTGATCATCTTTTATTCCCATCTCTTATTCATTCTTTTTACACATTATATTTCACTAGAACAAAATAAATATGAATATAGACTACACAGAAATATGAATATAGACTACACAGAAGAAATACAGAGGGCTTATCACCAGAGCGATCTTACCATCCAAGAAACACAAATAAATCTAAAAATAAGTTGCTATATATTGACTACCTAATAGAGAAACATTTGTATAGATTTATAAAAACTTTTGTTTGTGAGTGTGTAGTATAAAGTGAAGTCTTGTACACTGATTACAGAATTATATTTTTTATAAACTTTTTGGAAGGACTATATATATATATTAATTCAATTATCTATTCCTTGGTATGCAAAAAAATGCATACCAAGATACACATTTCAACTTTATGTGTAAGAACCAGCAAAAATTGTTCAAATATGGAAAGTGTTTAGAGAGGGTGCTGATTATGCATCTGTGAAAAAAACTAATGGGGTGTAATATGCAAACATTAATGAATGTCCATAACATATTGTTAAAGGAGAAACAAAAATCATGTCTTTATAAAGTATGTTGAATATTATCTTGTGTTTAACGATTAATTACAATGATTATTCATAGGCAGTAGAATTGGAAAGGATAAAGAGAATGGTGGGACATTTATTCACATTGAACTCTTGCTTCTATATTTTTAAATGTTCAAGTATGCATATTTTTATTAATTAAAAATTAATAACTATTTAAAGTAATATGTTTTCATTGATGAATGAATCTCTTTACATGCGCTAAAACACTAACATAAATAAAGTTCAAAAGAAAATACCAAAGTTAGGTATATTCGTTACTGAGAATCTAAGTTACATCTGCTTATATGCAAGATAACAACAAAGAGAAAAAAATAATTTTAGAAGAAAAACATGCAGTGTGAATTTGAAAGCATTACTTCTCAAAAATACAGAAACAAATGGCATCATTATATAATTAAGGAAAGTAAATTTAATATAGAACAAATTTAGCACCTTTTCAGAAGAGGAAATGTGTCATTTTCACCGCAAAAGAGTGTTTATTTCAAATGTTGTAGAGAAATCCAGAAAATTAAGTGATATTTGAGCTATCACCCAAAAGATAAAATAAGATAAAAGAGCAATTTAGCTACACAAACAAAACAATTAAGACATACCCAAATCTTATTTCTGATCATCTTTTATTCCCATCTCTTATTCATTCTTTTTACACATTATATTTCACTAGAACAAATCTATACTTTCTTAAATCCCAAGATTTGCTCAACAAGCTTCTTTGCCTAGAAGAGGCCCTTATCCCCCCTTAATAATTCTATTAGTAGATATCTTTCTCAAAGTTAGGCTACTCAACACACTCAGGTTCTCAGGGGCTTACAATCACAAATGCTTATTTTTCTAAAAGGCTTAATTTTTTTTTTCTTTTGAGCAGTTTCAGGTTCATAGCAAAATTAGGAGGAAGGTAGAGAGATATTCCATATACTTGCTGCTCCTGTTCAAACATAACCTCCCCCGTTATCAGCCTTCCCACCATGGTGGTGCATTTGTTAACAACTGATAAAGCTGCCTTGGCACATCACAGTCACCCAAGTCCATGCGTCACAGTGGGGTTCATTCTTGGTGTTGTGCATTCTGTGGGTTTGGACAGATGTGTACTGACATGTATCAATTATTAGAATATTATGCAGAGTGTTTTCACTGCCCTAAAAATCCTCTGTGCTCTGCCTGCCCATGTATCACCTTGAACCCCTGGTGACTACTGATCTTTTACTGTCTCTGCAGTTTTATCTTTTCCAGAATGTCATTTATTTGGAATCATACAGCATGTAGTCTTTTCAGATTGAATTCTTACATTTAGTAATGTGCATTTATAGTTCCTCCATGTCTTTTTATGGCTTGATAGTTGATTTCTTTTTACTGCTGGGTAATATTTATTTATGTATTTACCTACTGAAGGACATTTTGGTTGCTTACAAATGCTTATTTTTTGCTCATGTTCCATGAGGATATTGGGTGAGTTGTCCAGGGTTCCTTGGGCTTCATGGTCTGGAATCCACATGGTTTAGCATTTCAGGATCCAGGCTAAAGGAGCTATGCTGTCCTCATGGTCGATGGGTGGAGCAACAAGGCTCCTTCTAAGACAATGGAATGTAAAACTTTTTCTTTGATGCAGCAAATATCATGTCCACTCACAGCCCATTGGTCAAAGTCTCATGACCCAGCAAAGCCATTGGATAGAAAAGCATGAAAGGAAGGGAAGACCAGCATAATTGTGAATATATATTTCAGTCTATAACTGTGATTGAATTTTAATAGAACAGGTTAATCCCCTTTTCATTACCCTACACTTTTAAAAAACTATCTAAAAATAATCATTCCAGTTTTCAAAGATGTAGTCAGATAAAACACATGAGTACTCACACATATACACAAACACAAACACAGAATCAATTATCACGAGCCCATCTCCATCTTTAGCATGACTAAAATGTCAAATAATAAACATTTTGATACCTAAAAGATGGCCTTTAATTTGAAGTACAGATAATATTAACTAACCAGAGCAAGTATTAAAAGAGTTCCTAGTGTATGTTTGGTGAATATAGGACTTGGAAAGAGAGTCTGTTCCATGAATATCATCTCTCATGAATCTAGAGTTTTTAATATGTACCTGGCAATTCTCAGCTTTAGTCATTGTCAAATATATATTTCTTGGCAGGCTCATCACCATTTGCCAGCCTTCAGTGTGAGAGAACTTGCATATCCCATTGATAACTCAGACACACTTGTCTGAAACTAAAATTATATAGAATTATATAATGGTATTTTAAATAACATTCATTAGTTACAGTTTACTGTCAAATATTTGTCTCACTGCCTTCTTGACCTATGACCTAAAAACTCAATTATGACTATAAAATATATATGGAGGATTATAAACATGGTTCAAACTGGAGATTTGTACAAATTAAACATCGTAAGCTTATAATTTAATTAAGCAGATAAATACAAATGAAAAAGAATATTGATATCAAAATATCTCAAATAAAATTTTTGAAAGTATTGTTTTTAAAGGAAATTGTGATAGGAAATGGAAGGCTTTGGGGATATCAGCAAAGCTGGGGCAACATCTCATCTTTTCTATTTTCCATTAAGTGGCTTCAAATGTGTTTTGAATTATAATTCATTTTAGTAAGCTTACTGATATAAATATGAAAGGGAAATGATTGAGTCGAAAGTTATATAGATTGCCCTAAAGGAATATAAGTTTAATTTGACATTTATCGATCAGTGAAAACCAGTTAGGAAATTATTTTGAAAATTGGAATGGTCTTGAAAACTGAATGTAATTGTTATCTACCCCACTTCGCTAGATCCATCTGACTTGGACTGGAGCAAATATGGGTAGTCTGTGTGTCTGGCTAAAAGCAGCAATGCAGATCATATTAAGAGCAACTGGGGCTCAATCAACGTAGATTAGTCTTCAGCTGTGGTTTACTTGATAGAGAAATAGGGTTTGCTTGACTTATAGAGAAAGAAAAAGGAAGCGAACCCCAGGTACCACTTTAGCGAACTTGTTTCTGTGATCTCCTGCTTGGACAATTGGAAAGCACAGTGAGTTATGGTCCTCCTCAGAACCCACCCCCATTCAGGCCATGTGACATAGCCAGGGTGAAACCAAATTCAAGGCTGTACATGGAGATATACTGGGTTTCTTTAGATGAAATTCAATATACAAGTGGAGTCAAGGTATTAAATGTAGGTGATAGAAGCACCCAGTCTCAAAATCTGAAAATACAATCTGAATAAAGCCAAACAACCAAATATTGAAGACTGGAGGAGGAAAGTTAGTAGAGCTTAAGATAATTGTTCTCCTGGACTATTTTTAATTAAACATTCTTAAACCTTTCTACTTGAACTGAAAAGCCTTCTGAAATTTACTGGGACTTCCTTGCAATGGTTTAGCAGAAGTGACTCAGGAATGACAGAGGTGGAGCTAATGCATAAGTAGATTACAAAGTAGTTGAAAATCATATGTGGGATATAAAACTGAAAGCAGCAAATGAATAAGACAAACAAACAAAAACTCACAGACACAGCTGACAATTTAGTGGTTATCAGAGAGATAGTAGGAGGGGGAGGTAGATAAGGGTAAAGGGGGTCAAATACATGGTGATGGAAGGAGATTTAACTTTGAGTGGTGAGCACACAGTGCAATATACATATGACATATTATTTAATTATACATTTGAAACGTATATAATTTTATTAACCCATGTCACCCCAATAAATTTAATTAAAAAATAAATAAATAATAAAAAGATTTTTAAAAAGAAAAGTAAATAAAAATTAAAAAATGAAGCGAGTAGGTGTAAAATACTCAAGTAATTCTAGTAAGAGAGAAAAGGAGAATTTTGTGGATGTGTGAGACCGAGACCAGTGCCAACTTTGTAGCGAGCTTGGTGTTACAAGAGCTGTTTTAGAGTAGAAGGGATTTAAAATCTGCAAATATCCTGAGAGGAAATAAACAGTAGAGAAGGAGAGGAAATGGTATAGATGGAGACTGAAGGGAAGATACAGGAAAAAGGTAAGAAAAGCTGTTGGAACAATTTCCTTGGCTTGTTTTTGCTGCTGGGTCAAGATCATGGAACTGTATTCAATGCCTCTTTTCTGTCACAGTTCGCATCTGGCACATCAGCTAATACTGTCAGTGCTACCCTCAGAATAGATCCTGAATCTTGCTACTTCGCACCACCTCTACTGCTGTCATTTCTCGCTCTGAGTACTGTGGTAACCTTCCAGTTGACCTCCCATTTCCATGTTTTACTTCTAAAGATCTTTTATGCCACGTACTGGTCTTAGCTTAAAGCAGATCTTGTCATTCTGCTATTCAGAAGACACAGTGTCTTCTCATTGTATTTAAGGGAAAAAAGAATCCACTAAGCCCTATGTGATAGGTTTCCTGCCTATCTCTCCAGATTTGTTTGTTTATTTGTTTTTGGTTATTTTTCTTCTATTATTATTATTATTATTATTATTATTATTATTATTATTTGCTGTATTCACTCTCACTTTACTAAAATCATATGGCTATTTTAATATTTCGCGATCATGTCAACTACATCTTAACTCAGATCTTTGGCATTTATTCTTCCACCACCCTTTTTGGCCACGTAGCTCACTCCTCTATTCTTCAGGATTTTATACAAATACTAGCTTTCCAGAAAGACTTTCTCTGGTCATAAGAATTATTCTCTATCACCTTACACTACTTTATTTTACTTTATGATACTTATCCCTACGTAACAATGTTTATAAGATTATATAGTTGGTGTTTACTATACTGTACTGCCTCAGTAAGGGCAGAAAAATTATTCTATGTGGTATTTGACTAAATGATCAGCACCCAGAAGTTTATACATTAAGCATTTATAACTTAAAAGTAAGTTATAAAAATGAGTATTTATTAAACATGAAAAAATAATCACAGACTTTTGTTTTTCATTATTTTGGTTGGCTTTACTGAAGTCTAATTTATGAACTATAAAATTTCCTGGTTTTAAGTATACCACTTTATGAGTTCTGACGGCTGTATAAAGTCTTACAATACTCATCATAATTACAATATCTGTCCTATGCCTGTTTATAGTCAATCGCCTCATCCTTTCCTATAACTACCAGAGCCTGGCAACTTCTCATTAGGTATTGATTACTATAGTTTTGTATTTCAAAATTTGCACATGAATGGAATCATGCAAGATGTAGTCTATTGAATCTGGCTTCTTTACTCAATGTTTTTGAGATTAATCAGTGTTATGTCTTGTATCAGCTGTCTATTCCATTTTATTGATATTAGTATTTCATTGTGTGCATAAAGCAGGGTGTTTTGTTTGTTTGTTTGTTTTGATTTTTACCATTTCTTCAGTGGGTGGACATTTGGAAACTTTAGTTTTTAGCTATTACAGAGTGGCTTTGAACATTCACACACAGGTCTCTGTGTGGACGTATATTTTCAACCCTGGAGCAGCGTTGCTGTGGTATATGGTAAATGCATGTTTAATTTTACAATAACCTTACAAATTGTCTTGCAAAATATACTCACACCCATAGAGAATGGATATCACAATTCCCTACCTTTTCACCAACATTTGATAGTTGAAACCTTTAAAATTTTTGCCATTCTAGTAAGTATATTTAAGTACTTCATTGTGACTTTAATCTGCATTTTTCTAATGACTAATGATGCTAAAAATTTTCCCTATGATATTTGCCTTGCATTTATATTTTTTGGTGAAGTTTCTGTTCATCCTTCTTGATACTGCTAGTATATAAAAATATAATTGAGATATAACAGTTTTTTAGATATCTAGAAAGAATTCACTTTATCAATATTTGTCTTATAAATCATTTCCCCCTCTCTATATAAGGTTTGTTTGTTTGCTTATTTGCATACTGTTATTCACCTTGTCCAACATCATTCGTTAGAAGACTACTCTTTTTTTATTGAATTGCCTTGGTATTTTGTTGAAAATCAAATATATTGGGAGTGGGGGACAGGTCTATTTCTGGATTTTTTATTCTGTTATTATTCTGTTACATTTTACTCTGTTATTATTCTGTTACATTTTTTATTCTGTTACATTGATATGTATATTTGTCTTTATGATCATTTGTCTTTATGATCATGACAATAAACTGTCACGTTTATTGTCATTTTATAGTAAATCTTGAAGTTGAGTAATATGAATGCTCTAATTTCATTTTTTTTAAGTTTTCTATAAGTCCTTTGAATTTCAATATATCTTTAGGACCAGCATGTCAATTTCTACAAAACAAAAGCAGCCTGGTAGAATTTTGATTCAGATGGCTTTGTTCTGTAGTACTTCAGCTTTCTTATTTATGAAATAAGGATTTGTTAGCCTGGGATTTGTAAAACTAAGCATTATTATTTGTGTGGTGTACATAATGTCTATAGCCATCTTCTGAGGAAAACTGACCACTGGACTATGTCTGGATAGGACACTAGGGTAAGACTCTGACCCAAGAGAAGCCAACTGTAATTTTTGTTATGTAGAGATCTTGAAAGAGCTCTATGCACAAAGGACAAGGTCCCAAACCCTACCAATTAAATTCTCTTTTGGAGAGACTCGCTTTGTAATATATAAATTGAATTTATCATAGCACAAGCTATGAATAAAAAGAGCTCAGAGTAGAAACAAATAGATCTTTATCAATAAGATACAAACTGAGCAATGATTATATTGGAGTAAGAAGCAATGATGCTTGTATCTGAAAAAAAAAAACTACGATTTCTTTTCATCTTTAATCTGCTTCTACACTACATACAATAGAATTGTCATCAACAGCATTTTGTATATATAAGGGCTTGCTATCAAACCAATCCTATCTAATTTTTTATTTTAAAAAAACTCACAAAAATTCATATCATCTGAGTAATATGAGCAACTATCTTGCAATATGACATAACAAAACTTAAAACAAATGGATCATCTCTGTGTTTCTTTTTATTCAGATAATTTCTAGAAGAAACTCATTAGCTGATCTCTAAAGAATAGGTGGGAGTTAGAAACTAAAAGTTGATAGGTTACAGAATAGCAAGCCTGGATGATCAATGGTGGGTAAGGTGTAGCACACTGAAAAAAGTGTTAGTAACATAAAATCTAGAAGCACTTTGTGGGTACTAAGTGGGTTTTTGAGGAGGCAGGTGGGTTTCATGTAAGAAGGTATCATAAATGTATGTTATCTTATAGCATTAGATTTTGTCCTGCAAACTTGGTGGAGAAATTTCGGTAGTGAAATGACAGTTTTGCATTTTATAAAGATTACTCTAGTAGCCACGTGGAAAATAGATTACTGAGATGCAGTTGACACTGAGACTCAGTTAGAAATCTATTGCTGCAATTGAGGTGAGAAATGACGTACCTTGGACTAAGATTGTGACAGTGAACATCAAAACAGAAAGTTGAGCAACGACTATTAAACAGATGTCTGCTAGGTTTTTGGGATACAGAGATTAAAAATCATAATCTTTGAGTGACAAAGAACTCATATTGCTAGATACTAGCAGATAGACAGTATGAGTGAGGGATAGTAACTAGATGTTCACAGAATATGGTAGGGACTCACAGGCAGAAAAGGTGGTGGACTAGAAGGAACAGGCTTTTCAGACACAAGAATGAAAGAAAAAAATTTATTTTACACCCTTGTACTTATCAAATAGGTTTACTCATTCTCTCCATTCTATATCAGATTTATTCTCCACTCTGTAACATGTTTCCAAAACGTCCCCTTCCTCTCTCATTCATTTTTCACTAGTAGAAAATCAGCTTAATTTATACACCCTCCATGAGGATTTTTTTGCTGGTTTTCCTTCTCTCGATTCTGTGTATCTCATCTACACCTTGAAGTTTAGTATAACTTATCACTAGCTATTCTCCATGTGAGTTTTGTCTTCACTTTTAAACTCTAAAGGTTTTTAGTGAAGGGATCATATATATTTTTTAATTCTTTCTATAAGATTTAGCACCTCATTATTTATTTTGTCTGCTATGATTGTTACTTGTTGATAGGTGAAGGGAGAAATGGATGGATAGAGGTAAAGAACTACTGGTTTAGTCCTAAAATAGTGCTTAATGTCATTGATCTATATTGAATAAAGGAAGAAAACATATTATAATAATGTAATTGTCATCAGAACAATGAAATAAGTTAAATTCTCAAAGTGTATGAGCATTTTCCAGCACCAACACTCTCTTCCTGTAAAACTCGGCCACTTATTTAAAGTATTCCTATACTCAGAGGATATGTGTAAGGCATCACTAGAGGACCAGTTCATACACAAAATGAAACATATTTATGAAAGAGGTTTTATTGTCCTTAAAGCATTCCGGGCCTCAAATGTATCTGTGTATCCTCTCTCAGAATCTTTACATCTCAATATCCTTTTTCTTTCATTGTGAGACTATTTGTAACGTCCTCAATTAGGGCCTGTGTCCTTCATTCTATTGTTCTTAGTATTTCACATTATAATTTTCTACTCCCCTTTCTCCTTATTATGTTAGTTGACCTTCTTACATTGGTGGATTAGAATCATTATGCATGTGAGATTCATAGCAATTACTGCTTTGAGTGTTAATAAGTATTTATTCTAATTTTATTAGGAATAATGTTATGATGATGTTGAATTATAGAAATGCGTGAATTGGTTGTGGGCTTCACAAGACAAAGCCTTTGAAACTGTTGCCAAAAAAACAAAAGTAAAATAGCTATCTTTTTAAAAAAAAATCCCTTGTTAAAATAAACATATACAGGTTGTTAAATAAAAGTACGAAGGCAAGTTACAGAGTTAGAAAGATAAAGAAATGTGATATTTACTCTTAGCATTTCTGGGTGAAAATTGTTCTAAGAGCCCCTAAACATGTTTTAATTGTGTTTATCTTCTTTAAAAGAATGTTCCACAACACTGGCTTAGAATAACTATGGTTCTTCTTCTTTCCCTTAGAGATACTAGATAAATGTCTATAATGGACAGAAGCAGTTTGTTCCATGACCTAACACCATGTACAGATACACAGGTTTCTAAAAATGTCATACTTATATCCACGTGTAAGAATCTCAGTCGCATATGTGAATAACAATTGGTCTCAAAAATCAATAAAATGACAAGTTAGTGACAAAGGTGATAGAGCTAGCTTACAACATGTTAACTGGCCTTGGAGCAAGTGAGCTGTTGTATATGAAAATTTTCTTCCAAATGAATTGTTTGATTAGGTAGTCCAGTTAGATCCCAGTAGCAAACAGTATGCCAGGGTATCAGTCAGTAAGCTTGCACTTTGCCAGTTTCCAAGGATTCTGTAATGAAAGAAACTTAGAATGTTTTTCTATTCACTGAAATGTTGGGTTTAAAAATATGAACTAAGAAATGAAAATTTAGGGGACTTCTGTTTTGCCCTCTGCTACTGACTAGGTCTCTATTAAAAGATTTTAAGCTCACTGCATTTGGTTTCTTAATATGTATGATGAAAATGTTAATATCGAATAATTCCTGAGGTCATGGCAATTAACTAGCATTTGTAAAATGCTTTAAAGAGAGGTGCCATGTGAAAACAAATTAATGTAAACCAGTAGATAGCTTATGAGCATATCATCTGAATGAGAACTCTGTATCCACTGAAATAGCTGGATGTGCTAAAAGAGACAGCTGGAATTTAAAAATAAAAGTTTAAAATCTGGCACTTAATCTAGAATTCACAGGACATGGAAATACCTAATTATCATGACTTTGCTCTTTGGAGCATATTGTAACACGCTATAAGTTTTATTTTGATCATTCTTCTCAGTGGTTTGGCTTCTACCCACAGGAGAAAGAGAAAAATAAAAGATCTTCCAATCCATCAGTTAAAATAACACCATATTCCCCAAAAGTGATGAAAAAATATATATATTTACGTATGTATGTATGTATGTATGTATGTATGTATGTATTCAAGAGATGGATAGGCAAGTAGAAAAAAAAAGGGAAACAGTGATCTGAATGATAAATAAGAAGTGACTAAAAAAGCAGGGATAAATGACTTCCAGTCTAAGGAGAATGCCAAAGGCGATGTATAGAAGGTGACGGAGCTGACAGCCATGCTTGGTGATAACACGCACACAAAATGTGACTCACAGTGAGTCAGTAGATTGGTCCAAATATGATAAAAAGAAACATTCTGTTTGTCCCCTGTCTCCCTCACATTATTTTGAGCAAAGACTTGACTGCTGCTTTGCCGTCAGGGGAAAAGAAACCTTCAGCACCATCTCAGTGTTAAAGACGAACCCTGAGTAGTGCTCCCTGGAGCCTGGAATACTGGGGCTATGACAGTGAGCACAGATGGGTTGACTGGCCTTGAAGGTCTCCCCCTGCCTCCTTCTCCTGTGTTGATGTGTAGGCTGGTTACAACAAATAAGGCCAACAGCCAGATAAAAGAGTTGTGTCTTGTGAAAAGACACAGCAGGAGCCATTCCTTGGTTGAAGAAGGTGGCCTAGTTTGTCAAGTGGGTGAATAGAAGTTGATCAATTTATGAGAACACTAAAGTCTTTTGGCCATGAGGCATGCCTACTTCCACCACTTGCATCCTCAAGGAGAGCTTGCCAGGGAAGCTTATAGTCCTAAGGAAACAAAAGATCGTAAAGATAATTTACAGTATAAGTGTAGGGTCTACATAATATGAAGCAAAGATCTCAGATGGAATTGTCTATGCCAGTGTAACAAATGAAAAAAAGGAATCTAAAATAGCATAATATAAATATTCTCAGAAAGATAAAAGGGATATTGAAACATGAAGCCGAATCAAATTGCAATAAGGTAGATTAAAATGATATAAAAGGTATAAATGTCAAAATATATGAAATAACACAATGGATGGGCTGAATAGCAGAGTTGATAGATATACTCAAAGAATAAGATAGTAAACTATATAATCAGAATATATAGCAAGCTATATAATCAAACTTTTACTTCAGGAAGATATAAAAAGATGGAAAAAAGGGAAGACAGGTTAAAGGACATGATAAATAAAGTAAAATGTTTCATCCAGGGGGCTCAAAGTAGTGAAGAGAGTAAATCAAAAACAGGAAATGTTTTTTAAAATATTAAACTAAAGAAATAAGTAACATCAGATTGAAAAGTTTGAGAGAGCCAAAGAGAATTGCTTAACAAGACATGTTCTAGTGAAAAGAGAAAAACTTTAAAATATTCTAGAGAGAAAGAAACAAAGGAACAAAAATTATATTCACATTATTTTTCTCATATAACGCCATCTGAATAGGAAATCTATACATTTTCTGAAGTAAGTCAGAAGACAATGGAACTATAGCTTCAACATATTGAAGAAAAATAAATTTTAATTTATAATTTTATATTTAATTAAAGTGTGTTTAATTTAAAGTATAAATTTCTTGTAGAAAACGTATAGTTGGGTCTGTTTTTTATGCACTCTGACAACCTCTGTCTTTTAATTGGTATATTTAGACACTCATTTACAGTGATTATTGATATATTTGGCTTAATATCTATCATGTTTATAATTGTTTTCTATTTGTTACATTTATTGTTTCTTATTTTCCTCCTTTTCTGCTTTCTCTGATTTTAATTGAACATTTTATGATTCCATTTTTCTCTTCTTTTGCATATCAGTTGTCTTTCTTTTTAAAATTTGTTAGTGTTTACCCTAAAGTTTCCAATAGAATGCATTTTTAACTAACCTAAGTCCACTTTAAAATAACACTAAACTGTTTCACATGTAGAACTTCTTAATGAAGCAATCTCATTACTCTCATCTATTAGGATACTGTCATTCATTTTACCTATCAATATACTGTAATTACCCAGTATATTGTTACAATTATTACTTGAAACAGTTAACTTTAGATCAACTAAAAATTAGTTGATCTAAAACAAAAGATTTTATTTTATCTTATTCCTTCTACTTCTCTAATAGTGTTATCTTCTTTATGTAAATCTGAGTTTCTGACGTTTTCATTATACCTGAAAAATCTATTTCTTGCAGGGATGGTTTGATGGTAATAAATTCCCTCAATTTTTGTTTGCTGTGGAATGTCTTTATTTCTGCATTTTCGAAGGGAATTTTGTTGGATACAGAAGACTATGAGTTGTTATTGTTGTTTTTTACTTACAACACTTCAAATATTTTACTTCATTCTCTCCTTGCCTGTGTGGTTTCTGGTGAGAAGTCTTGTGTAATTCTTATCCTCCCCGCTCTGTAGATAAGAAATTTACCCTCATGGCTTCTTTCAAGATAAATGCTTCATCTTTAGCTTTTTGTAGTTTGAATATGATACGTCTAGGTGGAGATTGTTTTTGTTTTTTTTTTAGTTCTACTTGGGACATGGTGGGCTCCGAGCTTCCTGTATCTGTAATTTTGGAAAATTGGCAACTATTGACATTTCAAAAATTTTCTTCTGCATTGTTCTCTAGTTCTCCTAGTGTTTCCAATGTGTGTATATTACACCTTTTGAAATTGTCCCACAGTTCTTCAGTGATCTTTCTCCCCTTTGCATTTCAGTTTGGGAAGTTTCTATTGACATGTGTTCAAGTTCACTGATTCTCTCTTCAGCTATGGACTACTGGTAGATGTGTACAGCAAAGACGTTCATTTCTGCTACAATACTTTTCATTTCTTATTATTATTATTATTATTATTATTATTATTTTCTCCTTTGCATTTCAGTTTGGGAAGTTTCTATTGACATGTGTTCAAGTTCACTGATTCTCTCTTCAGCTATGGACTACTGGTAGATGTGTACAGCAAAGACGTTCATTTCTGCTACAATACTTTTCATTTCTAGCTATTTTATTCTGTCCGGGATGCTATATAACAGATTATCATAGACTGGGTGTCTTAAAAAACAGACATTTATTTTTCACAGTTCTAGAGGCTGGGGTTCTGAGATCAGGATGCCAGTATGGTGGGATTCTTGATGAGGCTTATCTTACAGTCACCCGTCTGGTCATGCCCTAAAACTGGCCGAGAGAGCAGAGAGAGGGCCAGTTCTCCTCCTCTTCTTATAAGGACATTAAATCCCTTTAAGGGGCTCCTCTCCAACCTAACTACCTCCCAAAGACACCACCTATAAATAACACCACATTAGGGCTTCAACTTATGAATTTTGTGGTCACACAAGCATTTGGTCTGTGGCGCTGGCCTTTCCTTTTGATTCTGTGGCTCCTGAATTTCTACTTGCATCACCTCTCTGTTTTTGCATGTTGTCTGCTCTTCCCATTAGCCCTTGATATGTTAATTTTAGTCATGTAAAATTCCTTATCCAATCATTCTAATCTGTGTCATATTAGAGTCTGATTCCTATGCTTATTTTATCACTTCAGATTGTGGTGGATATTTTTCTTACTTTTAGCATGTCTTATAATTTCTTGTTGAAAGCCAGACGTGATGTGTCATTTATTGGGAACTGAGGTAAATAGGCCTTTCATGTGAGGTGTAATGTTAATGTCTAGGAGTTAGACTGTGTTTAACTTTTCTCTCTATAGGCACCAAAGGCTTCAGTTTTCTCTAGTGTCATTTTTGTCTCTCTTGACTTTGATAACTATATTAAGAATTTAAAAAAATCACTAGATTATTTCAGGAAATACAAGAAAATAATGTCTTAATACTCAATACGTTTTTATATTAAAACTCTCAGCCTGGAAACGGAAGACTATTTTGTAAAGAACTTTATAATTTGTGTATAACAAAACTCTAACACTGACCCGTGGCCCACTCTATACCTGCCAGGGACGGGCCTGCTTGCTGTGCTCAATTCACTCTTCTTCTTTTACTTTCTTCATGTGGAAACTTGCCTTGGTTCATTAATTTGACTCATCACAGATATTTAAGAGAAGGAATTTTGGAAATATTTTGTTTATAGTAGTAACATTGCTATCATTTTTACTTTTTTAATAGTAATAATACTGGTGGTAGTACCATGGAAAAATAAAGGCAAAAATTAGTTAAGGAGAGACTAAACTGTCATTATATGAGATAAATCAAAAACAAAACAAAACAAAGCAACCCATGGAATGGAATGTTACTGTGTTGTCCCTCATCTCTAAGGTTCTTAGTGCACCTCCTTTTCCCACAGTGTTTAGAGTAGTTAGAGGGAGAAGCAGGGAATTCTATGCCATCCAGTCTGCAGCCAGCCTACACTGGTAGTTTTTTTTTTTTTCCATCACGTTATGATTATTATTTTGCTTTCTTTTCTTTCCATTATTGTTACTGTTGTTGGGAAAAGGGCTTTTAGCATAACTGTTACTTTGAAGGTGATGTGTATTTTTCTCAGGATACTTTTAAGATTTTCTATTTGTCTTTCTTTTCTTTTTTATTCCTTTCTTTCTTTCTCTCTTTCTTTCTCTCTTTCTCTCCTTTCTTTCTTTCTTTCTTTCTTTCTTTCTTTCTTTCTTTCTTTCTTTCTTTCTTTCTTTCTTTCTTTCTTTCTTTCTTTTTGTAATTTTGCTAAGATTTTCTAGGTAATTTTAAAAATTTTATTCTATTTTGGATTTACTGGACTCTGTGAGTTTGTAAGGGTTTTCAATCAGTTCTGGAAATTTTCCAAACATTTTCTTCTCAAGTATTATATAAATATCACTCATTCTTTCTCTTCTCCTACTAGAATTTCAACTAAGTATCTGTTTGAACTCCACACTCTGTTTGGAATGTCTTATAATCTTTAAATTATTTTTTCTTTGTTCTATAATATACGTAAAGCTTTCTTTTCTGTTTTCCACTCCACTAAGTGTGAAGCTCACATTTTCTTGGGTTAAAAGTTATTTCAATTTTAACATTTATACTATGCAAACCTGACACTGTAAAATGAATTGAGCATATATTGTTACACATTCATCAAATGTGAGATGCTATCGAGAATAAGTTATAATAAAACGTAAAATGTATCCCAATTTCAGAAATTTAAAGTGAAAAAGCATGTGTCTTAGAGTCAGCCTCACAATGAACTCAAAGCTATTGGATAAAGAGGAAATTTCTAGCAATCGGAATATGTGAGAATAGCTTATTAGGGAATGAGGAGCTTGGTGAAATCTATCATTTAGAGGAGAGAGACATTATCACTATTTCTTCATAAGGGACCAGTTTATTACCAAAGAGATAAATATTGTTTTACAAATACTATTGTGGTTAATGATTATTTGCCCTATTTTAGAATGAATACTTCATTTTCTTTTTTTTAAGCACACAGATAGACTGCTCAAAATACTTTTCCAAAACTCATTTTCTCCCACTATTCTATGATGCTATCCAAGAAACGAAAATATCATTACCTAAACTCTTTGGAAAACTATTTCAAAAGACAAAATAAATAAATGGCATACATATTATTATATATGAATAAAAATTTATAAATTAGAATCACAATTTTAAAGAGCTTTTATATTAGCAGTAGGGCACCATTACAATGAGAAAGCTTTTAATTATGTTGTAAAGGTCTGGTATTCCAGGAAAATGTCACTTCAAAATAAACTTCTAACAGTTAATTATCAGTGATATTTAACTTGTACAAAAATTAAATATCACTATATAATCCTATGATCATTTTATTGCTTTTGTAGACATTTCAATACTTTAAGGGTTTTCAAGTAACAATGAAAAAAGCTTGCCACTGAGCCCAGTTTTTAATTTCATATGAAAAATCATATGACATTCTTGTGCTTTGTTTTACATGTCGACCTTTAAATAACATGAGAAAAACAGTGCATTATCACCACGAAATAAACATAACATTACACAGTGTACTTTAAGTTGTTAAATTCCCAAGAATTAGTTTTAAGTATGAAATATAATACCAACTAAATATAATACTAAATATAATACCAACTAAAAAGTAGAATTCTCCAGCTCCTATCAGAGCCTAATCAAGATCATAAATGATTGTAAGACTTGGTAGCAGCTATCTCAGAAGTAAAATTCTATGAATAATTTTATGAGCAGTTGCATGTTTTTCAGTTGAAGTGATAAATACTATTTATTATTAACCTTACATATGTAAAATAAAGATTATAGAAAATATAATACATAAATGAAAAATGAAAAAAATTTGAGAATAAAAATAAAATACAAGTACTTCTTATTGAATTCTTGGTAGGAATTGGATTACTGAAAGTGCAAAGGAGTTCATGTGTATTTACTTGTAATATGTACCACATGTAAACCTACCTCATTTTTCTTAATTACCTCTTAATAGCCTATATGCGTATTCTATATGGGTATTCTGGACTTGACCAAAATCACTACCATGATAACCAGTAGCCACAAGAACTGATTTTAAACAAGTTCAACCAACCACTTGCCTCAGTTCAACCAGGCAGTAAGAGTCTATTAATCCTGAATGTCAGCCAGTCAGGAGTGGGCTCATTCGAATAAACACACACACACCTCTGAGCACTAGCTGGCCCCCAGCAGTCTCACTAGAGTAACTGTGCTTCCACAGATAATGGCAACCTAATTATGGCCTTGAAAACTCCAGTCCTCATAGCTATAGAGTGAATTTTACTGTATGAATATTAAAAATAAATTTCAAAATGTTGAAGACCCTGAATGGACTGATGTTCAGTTGTTTTCCAATTTGGCCAGTGCTAACCCCTTGAACTTCTCCATCATTTTAACATTTCTCTATTATTTTTTGAGAATTTCAATTTGGGATTAACAGTTGAGTTCTCAGCAGTGTGTTAAGAAGTTGTTCATAGAAGAAGCTCTTTTAGTTTGGGGGTTTTTCAATTTATATCCCATTAGTTACAAAGATAAAAAATTGTATGTGACCGACACTCATCTTGTACCCAGTAATGTCCCATAATTTAAGTTTTATTTATACTACACCATTTAAAGAGACTGGTCATATCCTTCTAAAAAGCATTTTTTAAATACAGTGACTCCCTTAAATCTTTATGCTGGTAGGTATTAAAGAATGTATACAGGGAAGACTGCTGGAGCCTAGAAGAGGCTGGGTCTCAGACCTGCTGTTAATCCTTTCCTTCTCTCTCGAAGAAGCCCTCAGGACCTCAGCACATTCAGTGCTTTCATAATTCTGTGTGTTTCTAGTTACAGTCTGTCATGCAAAATACATCTAGTTACAGTCTGTCATGCAATATATATATATATATACACACACACACACACACACACACACACACTATATA
>NW_006431956.1:3207512-3215234 GCF_000325575.1 Pteropus alecto | reverse complement strand
ATGACGTACTATATATATATATGTATGTATGTATATATACGTACAGGAAATGTACTAAAATACACATACACACATATGTATATGTGTGTGTGTGTGTGTGCATATATATATGTATAGAGAGAGAGAGAGAGAGAGAGGAGATTTACCTTTATAGATATTAAGCTAATTTTCAGAATTACTTTAAAAAAGTTTTTCATTGTTTTGAACTGGAAGACTAATCTAAATAAATTATCTGGCATACCATTAAAGGAAAAGAGAACACAGGAGCATGAACAAACTGTCTTTGCTCTGTCCAAATTTCCATTTAATAAGGAAAAGAAAAACAGAAATAAAAATTATAATTGTCTCAATTAACTATAGGTATAGTATAGTTCTGTTGTATCTCATTTTTTTAATCTAATTTTTTTATGAGTTATACTGGTTTCTGATGAGGCGAAATTAATATTTGAGGTTAGGTATTTTGAGATGTCGCCACTGAGAACACATGGTTTGTTAAGGCAAGGCACATTTGCATAATGAACTAATGCCTTATATAAAACCTCTGTTTGATTAAAGAAAAATATGGCTGGAATAAAGTGTATAAGGCATCCAGATGAATATTGACAACAAACTACTCCAATTTTCATTACCAGCCAAATATGTAAACAGGATATGTAATAAACAGCCAAGAAAGTGTCAACATGTGAGGAAAAAGATATACTTCTTTTACCTCTGATTTTGCGTAGAACTCAGATTGGAGACTATAAACCCGTATGCTGAACTGCCAAATTATTCTCTCTGGTGTTCTGTGTGCTTGCTCCATCATTTTCTGAACAGCTTCACTACTTCCTGGAATTCCACAGCTGTACATGCTCCAGACTAAAGCTGGAAGCCAAGCCCTCTGCATTAGCCTTCCAACTCCTGGTAATAAAGTTTTCCAACAGGAATTAATTATGACAAGGAAATGCAGCTGCAGCATATTCACACTTGCTGAGATCAAATTTGAAAATAGTGTGGGTTTCTTCCATTCATTCATCCCACAAGACAAAGATGGATTTTTTCCAAGCTTCTTCAGGATGAGATAAGGAAATACTGTGTTAATGATTAAAAACAAAATAAATGAACAGAAAAAACTATAGACACAAAAATTTTATGTTCTTATGAATAACATGAAAAAATATTTTTAAATGCCTTCACTATATGTATTTTTTCCTTTTTACTTCCTTTTTATAATAGAGCTTATTTTTTCCACTTACTCAAATTTGTTTTTCTTCTTGAGTGAAATTCCTTTTTCTTTCTCAAAAGCAACATTGATATTTTTAATTCTCAAATATAAAATATGTGACTCCTATGATTTAGTTAAATAAAATTGTTATTAGCTAGTATATTAGTATGTTACATTTTAAATTAAATAAGGCACAATACATTTCTTTTTAGTGCTCTAAATGTAGGAGAGTATATCACAGTGAATACCGCCTGTGAAAAACTTCAGACCAATCGAGGGTAGAGTGAGTCATAAAATGAGGAAGGATTATGTGTAGCAGTAGTTTATTATGAGAGAATTTTCTGCAAGTATTATTTCCTGAATTCAATAATTTCTGCTTTCTTTTCCTTTACTCATCTGTCTATTGAGTCCTTTTCTCAAATCTAGTAATTACTTGTCTAATAACTAAATAGTTGGAGTTTTCTAATGAAATGTATCTAAATATGAATATTAGAAAACAATGAGAAACTCTATGATTTTATTATGTACAGTTATTTGTCGCTAATAACAAAATGCAGTCAAAGAATTACCAGCTCTTCAGTAGCTAATTGGTATTCCCAAGTATTATATTCATAAAAACCATGCTACTATAGAGTACCTTTGATTTGAAGTGTAGTTGAACTCAACAAGTTAACTCATCATTCATAGCTGGTTAAACTTCATTTTATTCTTTGTAGAGTCTTAGATTAATAACAATACAGGAGTTAAGAATTTTTCTTCAGAAATATATACAACCTAATATTGCATAGGATTATATGGTTTTCAAAGTGATTTAACTGATATTCTTGAATCTCCTCAACAACTCTAGAGGTAAGAAGAACAGATATTATATTTCTCAATTTGCAAATAAAGACACGAAGAAAAATTATAGTGACTTTTTATAGAGTACTGTAGCATATATATTAGAACTAGGAAAACCACTCAGTTTTTCCAAAGCTCGGTATAATATTTTTTAAAAATAGAATTAGATTATTTTTTATTTACTTGATTTACTCTTCATCTCTACTGTATAAAATTCAGACACTTTATAAAATTTATTAATTCTTGACTTCAGTGGTATGTAATTAGATAACTATTCGTGTTCATGTGTATCCTAATATGTTGTTGAATTTCTGCTGACTCTATTCAAATATGTGTATTTCTAGAGACCACATTTTGCTTAAATTTGTCATTGCAGAGGCGATCTGTTTTATAAGAGAATATCTAACTCACAGAAACATAAAATAACACAATTTTAGTATCCAATAGATATTTGTTGTTTTTATATACCCAGTTTTCTGTTCATAGTTATGGGCTTTTGGATGACCTCATGTTATCAGTCTATACAGTTCAATTTGGTTCCCTATCCGGTTATAAAGGTTAATATAATATGCAACCTAGTGCTGACTAGTTTGAGCCTCCTACTTGCCTGGCTCTCACACTTGTTTCAAGATAGACAGGTGAGCTGTAATAACTCAGTCATCATTAGTCTGAAAACCTTTGCTATGACTCTTGAGAAGAAGATTTTATTAGAATTCTCCCGAGAACAGAACCAACAGGGATATATGGTCTTAAACAATCCTGACCCTTGGTATAAGTTGTTCCCAGAAAATAAGGAGTATATTTGAATTTATATGTGAGAATTATGAAACTTAGGGTCTGCAAAAATGTTAACATAGAGGCAGATACAGGCATCCCTTGGTTCCATACTAGCTTAGATAGCCCATGGAATGTGTAAAATATACAGATGTACTTCCCTAGATAATATATTAAACTCACAAAAAACATTTTCTGTTTATGCCAGTGTACCACAAATTAAATTTTATAGATCTGCATTAGATACTTTTCTAGAAGATTAGAGGTGGAAAAGCAAATGAGAGCTTCTCATGCTTCTGACTGCTAAACCTATATCTGGTAAGATATCATCTCCCTTAGTGAGTTCTCTTCGGAGGCAGCTTTGCTGGGGCCTATTATTTTAAATAAGTATTAAGAGGATAACTCAGATTTACTTAGTGCTTATCATACAGCATTAAGTAAACATATTTAGTCCTCAAATTAACACTTTGAAGTAAGAAACCCAAAGCGGGTGGGTGCAGGAAATCTATAAATTGAGATACCAATAGTATGACTGGCCTTGGATCATTTGGTTCCTGCTTACATCTTTCATTTCTTCTTATTTACTCTCTGCTTTTCTTTTTTCAGCTCAGATTCAGTAGACATTTCTAAACTCCTGTTGAAAATGCCTTTGCCCTCTTCTGCCTTACCTTGTGTCCCTCTGTGTGGAATCCTTCTCCTACCATTTAGACTAGTTATTTATCAAATATAATTTCTTCAAAAGTATTGCTGACTATTGTAGAAATGTTAGGTTGTCTTTTGTATATGCCCGCTTAATGATGTATATTGTTCCTTCCAACCAGTTTCCACACTTCTGGATGTTAAATTGTTTGTTTACTTTCTGTCATCCTTGCATGTCAATAAGCCACCTAAGATTAAATACCATGCCTGTTTTTTGCTTTTTTTAAATCTGTATCTCAAATTTTTGACACAGTACCTAGAACACATCTAGCATTCAGAAGTAATTATTGACATAAACTCTGGCCAACAAAGCCCTCTAGAAGTTTTATAGATTTAAAGACCATTATTTCCAAGGTTGATATAACTTACATAGGTTTATATAATGTAAAACATGTGACTTCAACCATTAGTTATGGCAGAGTAACTGGTGGCAGACTAGCCTATACACTGTAAACAAACACAAAATTGGACAAAATATACAAAGCAACTGTCTTTAGCTAGACAGTTTTCCATGCAAGGATGTAACTCCCGAAAGAAGAAAAACTCATGAGATGAGCCCCACAATTGACCTGGTTCTTTGCCTGGGACAGTTTCCTGACTGTGGGGCATCAAGCTGGAGTCCAATTTGTGTACAGTGTAACAAATGTGTTGAGAATGCAGAGATTGGAATCAGGGGCAGCTGAAATGTTTGCACTCTGCAGAGCAGGGAACCAGAACAGAGGGAGCTGCAGAAAGTGAAGCTACGGTGGGGGTCCCGTATGTGGCTGAAGGATGGGCTACGCATACGCACGTGGAACTACCCAAGGCTAACCAGTTGTGTAGAGTTGAGGCACTAGAAGACTAGAAAACTGCTTCATATCTTGGAGTTGCAACCCAATCAGAGTGAAGAAACCACCTTAATACCTCCTTAGCACCTTGAGCAGTAGAAAGACTGAGTTTAGGACTAAGGTCCACGCTATAGAATTAGACCTACTCTAGATCATCACTAATGAAGCTGAAAGCAAAGCCCTCACTAGCTCCATAGGGAGAGAGAATACAGAGAGTCAGTCCATTCAAAAGCTTGGGAAACAGCTTGAGATTTTTATAGATCACCTAACGAAGCGAAAAATCAAACATATAACATAGAAATTTTATAAATATACATAAAACTATGCCTAGACATGAGTGGTGAGAAAGGATACTGTGTGGTGCTTATTATCAGTCCCAGTGGAAGAATTTTAATGCAAGACCCTTCTGAAGCCAAAGAGAAAGCAGGAAGAGAAAGATACATTACATACTGGAGAACAAAATAAAAATGATGTCTGACCTCCCATTATAAACAAAGGAGACCAGAAGAAAATGTAATGAGCTTCTAAAAGCTGAAATAAAGAGGAAAAAAAAAACAACTATTAACCCCAAATTCTATATTTAGTAATAATATATTTCTGAAACAAGAATGAAAAAATAATACATTTTTAGGTGAACAAATGCTAAGAGAATTAATTTCTAATGGAAATGAACTGTAAGAAATGCTAAAAGATATTCTTCAAGTTGAAACAAATTATAACCAATTGAAAACTGTATTGTAAGAATTAATAAAGAATACAAATAAATGTAAAAGAAAATGTATTATTATTTTTCCGACCTGGAAGTTTTCTTAAAAGACAACAAGTGATTTAAAGTTAAAGTAAAAAAATTGAAAGGTGGATTTTATAATAAAAATAGAAATAAAATATATGATAAAATAACAAAATGATGGAGAAAAGTAAACATACTGTAGTTTGTTTATTGTATTTGTGATGCAGTGTAAAGTTGGAAGTGGGAAATATCAAATGTAACATATAAAATATAGAGTCTGAAGTAAAACAGGGATAATATTGTGTGTGGAATGTGACGTGAAACGTCATTGACTACAAATAAACTCTAAGGATGCATATTGTGAGCCTTGAAGCAAACACTAAAAAAACTATTTCCAAAAAGTGCAAATATGAAGTCTGTAGAGAACGTAAAATGCTAAAAATATATTCCTGACTTCTGGATAGCTGCAGAAAACAGTTGCCACCTAAATCTGTGCCTACACACACACACACACACACAAACACACACACTGACAAAAAGAAGGATAGATAGAGAATGGAAAAGATTCAAAATAACTGTTAATTAAAAGTGGGGGAAAAATCACCAAACCCCAAAAGCTTCTTCTCACATACTTTCTGCTTACTGTTGTGGTAAGCAAGAGCTTTCTAAGGAAAGCCATGGGAAAGAGAAGCAGAGGCCTAGCATCTCGCCTAAAATTGCTCTAAAACCACCAGAAAGAGAAAGTCCGCCATAACTGGTAGGAAATGTATCTTTCTATAAAGAGCCCTGATTACAGGAATGGGCCTTTTAGTTATGTATGATTCCAGTGCCTGTGTTTGAAAGGGGGAGCTTGAGGACAAAAGGACAAAGAAGGAAAAGCCCCACTTATTATCTGTGTGATGAAGTTATAAAGTGCAGCAAAGGGAGAATATTTAGAGTCCTGCCAGTCAAAAACAACCAAAACGTTGATGAACACTAAACACCTCCTCTCACCACAAAATAATAAAGACACAAAGAAACTGGACTTTACTCCTAAAAGAAGAAGCAAGAAATAAACAAGGATTCTCATAGTTACCCAAAATCCAGACAGTAAAATATAAGTTTTCACTTAACCTACCTATTTAAAATAGATTTTCAATTTGACTTACAAAGTAAAAACCAACTATATGCTGTAGATAAGAAATACACCTAAATGAAGTAATTCAGTAAGACTAAAAATTTTAAAAAAAATTAAAAATTGGAAAAACTTGTCCTGGACAAATGGGAACAATAAGAAATTATGTTTTCATCCTTAAATCAGACCAAGTACAAGTCAATCTCCAAAGCATTAAACACGATAAAGAAAGACAATGTATAATGCTAAAAGCCACAATTTATTATGATGTCAATGTGTGTCAAATATTAGTGTCCTATGAAGCAAAACTGTACAAGATAAAAGGAAACATAAATTGAAGTACACCAATAATAGGTGACTTTACCTCATCACTCTAAGACAGCTTAATTGTACAGAAAATGAGTAAGAATACAGATGATTTAATCAATATTATCAATAAGGTAGATCTCAATGAAATACATGAAATTATACCCTTATCATATATTATACCACAAAGAAATCCTAAAAAACTAAATAGTGAAAATATTAGAAAAGATAATCTAATTTAAATGTAATAAAACTAGAAAATTTTAATGCAAAATAATAGTCTCTTTCTGGTCCTCTTAAACAGTTTTCGTGTAGGAGAATTAAGTCTAAAACTAAAGAATTCCTTTAAATAATGATGAAAAGAAGACTTTTTATCATAATCTGTGGAATACTTTTAAGGCAGTGATGTGAGGAAGACTCACAGTATAAGACTTTCATCAGTAAGTATAAGAGAGTGAAAATAAATAAATTTCTGGTACAATAAAACTAGATCAATAAAATAAACCAAAGACATTACATTATGAAGAATAAAATAATAAGATAAAAGCAAAAATAAATGGCACAGAATAGAAACACAATAGATTTAATTCTTGAATCAAATTCTATTTTGGTGAGAAAACTAACAAAAGAGAAAAAAACTAAATATTAATTGATTAATTAAAAAGGAGAAAGATCTAATACACAAATGACAAAGGATGAAAGAGAAATAACGATCAAAACATGAGAGAAATAATGATTGAAACAGAAGACATTTTAAAAAATATTATAAGAAAGTAATTTACAAGTCTGTAACCAAGTACACTTGAAAATCTAGACTTAGCTACTAGAGATAGAGTGAACCTACCAATTTCTATGGAAGAAAGAAATTTATCAAGAGACTATAGAAAAGACTGTATGATGGTTAATTCTATGTTAATTTGTCTAGGCCACAGTGCCAGATATTTGGTCAACCAGACTTCTAAATGTTCCCATGAAGGTACTTTTTTAGAAGATATTAACATGTACATCAGTAGACTTTGAGCAAAGCAAATTAGCCTCCAAATGTGGGTGGGCCTCATCCAATCACTTGAAGGCCTCCTACAAAGGAAAAGGGAATCCTGCCAGCAGAAGGAGCGTGGATTTGAAGTGCAACATCAACTCTTGCCTGGTTCTTCAACTGGCTAGCCTAAGTTAAAGATAATAGATTTGCCCATCTCCAGGATCTCATAAACCAAATCCTGTAATCAAT
>NW_006431956.1:3198904-3207481 GCF_000325575.1 Pteropus alecto | reverse complement strand
ACGCAACGCACTCACATTCATTACACACTGTATCGGAGTTCTGTTTCTCTGGAAAACCCTAATACAAACTGAATTCCAGGTGTTTGCAAAGAGAAATTCCACCAAACCTATTATCTCCCACTATGCTATAAATTGTTTCAGAGTTTTGAAATAAAGAACATTTTTCTAATTTCTTTTTTAGAACGTTTTTGAGCATAGATGCAAATATATTAAATAAAACATTAAAAGCCCATTTACGGAAACAAAAATGAACAAATAATTAGAGATAAACTTAATAAGAAATGTGAGAAGCCTTTACAAGGACATTTTTTAAATGCTTCTGAGCAATATATTAGCTGTGAACAAATAGGTAAACATTCTAGGTTTCTAATTAAGATGGCTCAACATCATCACTATGTTCTCCCTATGTTAATTCATTAATTTAGTGCAATTCCAATAAAAATATTAATAGACTCTTATGGGGCTAAACAAGTTGATACTAAAGTTCATATGGAAAAATAAACATGCATAAAGAGCCAGGAAATCACTGAAAAAGGAAAAAAATCCAAAAGGTCAATAGCCCAATCAGACTTTAAAACATACTGTGAAGTCTCATAATTAAGACAGAGTGGTACTGAAGCATAAGTGGACAGACTACCAGTGAAATTAAAGAGTCCCTAGAAATAGATCCACATACATATGGAAACATAGCAAATAATATTGATGAAATATCAAATCATAGAGCTAAATGATCTTTTTAGTACATGGTGGGAGGACAACTGGATAGCTGTTTTTAAAAGAAATAAAATTGGGTCCTTGCTTAACACCAGACATAAAGAATAAACTCCAAATTCTGTCTCTTGGACACTAGCTCAAATTTTGGTTAAATTATTTTTATTTGTGTTGCTTGGGTTGTCATTACACATTCAGAGACCAGAGTATAGATTTTGGCAGACCTGTATACACAATGCAGAGCTCTCAGCCTCTGGCTGTCCCTTATCATTATTTCCGCCCTAGCCTTCCAGTGGCTCTGGTGTCCCTTTCTCCCTCTGGCCAGAAAGACTGTGAGTTTTTTGTTAGGAAAAAAAAAAAATTATTTCTGTTTTGATTTCTCCATATATTTGTGAATATTCCCATTTTTATATTGCAATTGATTTCTAGTTTCGTACCATTGTGGTTGGAAAGGATACTTGGTATGATTTCAATCATCTTAATGGTGAATGTACCGTGTGTACTTCAGAAGAATATATATTCTGCTGCTATTGGATGTAAATATCTGTTAAGGGCATCTGATCTAACATGTTGCTTAAGTACAATGTTTCTTTATCAATTTTCTGTCTTTGTAATCTATCCATTGTTGAAAGCAAGGAATTAAAGTCTTCACTTATATTTGTATTGCTATTTCTCCCTTCAGGTCCTTTTAATATTTATTGGTTTTATTAGGTGCTCCTATGTTACATATGTAAATATCTGAAAATGTTATATCCTTTTGTTCATTTGACCCTTTTATCATTATAATAAACTTCTTGTTTCTTGTGTAGGTTTTGATGTAAAGTCTATTTTGTCTGATATAGATTTGCTTTCTTGTGGTTTCCATTTTCATTGGATATCTTTTTCTAGCCGTTTGCTTTTAGTCTTGTTTCCTTAAAGCTGAAGTGAGTCTCATAGGTAGCACATAGTTGGGTCTTGTGTTTTTATTTGTTCTGTGTCTTTTGATTGAAGAATTTAATCCATTTCCATTTAAAGAAATTATTGATAGATATGGACTTAGCATTGCTATTTTTAAAATTGTTTTCTGGCTGTTTTATAATCCCTTTGTTCTCTTTTTCTTTATTTGCTCTTTTCCTTTGTGATTTGATAGTTTTTCAGTGGTGGTATCCTTAGATTCCTTTCCTTTTATCTTTTGTATATCTACTATAGGATTTTGCTTTGTGGTTCCCAAGAGGCTTTCATAAAACATATTATAACAGTCCATTTTAAGCTTATAACAACTTATCTTCAAATACATATAAAGCTGTATATTTTTATTCTCTTCCCCTACACTTTGTTGTCAATATCACAATTTATATCTTTGTCTTGTTTATCTATTAATAAATTATTGTAGTTATAGTTATTTTTACAACTTTTGTATTTTAACTTTCATACTAGATTAGTAAGTAATTTATCCACCACCATTACAAAATTAGAGTATTCTAAATTTTAACTGTATTTTACTTTTACCTGTGAGATTTATACTTTCATGTTTTCCTCTTACCAATTAGCATCCTTTTGCTTCAGCTTGAAGAAAGGACGCTGTGATAGTGGTGATAAACTCCATCAGCTTTTATTTGTCTGAAAAACTATTTTTCAGTTCTGAAGAACAGCTTTTCTGGTTAGTATATTTTTGATTGACAAGTTTTTGTTTTGTTTCGTTTTGTTTCAACACTTTATATACATCGGAGACACTCCTTTGTGACCTGCAAAATTTCTGTGGAAAAATCTGCTTATAGTCTTATGGGAGTTCCCTTGTATGTAATAAGTTGTTTTTTCTTGCGGCTTTTAAGATTCTCTCCTTGTCTTTAACTTTTGGCAGTTTTCTTATAATGTGTCTTGTTGTGGTTCTCTTTAGATTTATCTTGTTTGGAACTCTCCAAGCTTTCAGGATCAGGATGTCTGTTTCTCTCCCCAGGTTTGGGAAGAGTTAAGCCATTATTTCTTTGAATAGGCTTTCTGCCCTTCTCTCTGTGTTCTCCTTCTGGGCCCCCTATGATACAAATATTGGTTTATTTAATGGTGCCTCATAAGTTCCTTAAGCTATCTTCACTCCTTTTCAGTCCTTATTTTTCTTTTTGTTGCTTTCATTGATGAATTCTACTGCCTTTGATTTGGCTGCTGCCCTCTTTCACTTGATCTGGTCTGCTGTTGAACCCCATGTTAAATTTTTCAGTTCACCGATTGTATTCTTCAGCTCTGTGATTTCAGGCTGGTACTTTCTTTTGTTTTCTATTCTTTGTTGAAATTTTCACTTTGGGCATACCTTGTTATCCTGACTACAGGGAACATCTTTAGGACCATTTTTTTGAACTCTTTGTCAGGTAATCACTTATCTCTGATTCATTAAAGTCTGTTTGGAATTTTATCTTGTTCTCGTTTGCATCATAGTCCTTTGTTTCTTCATTTTCTCCTGTCTCTATGTGTGCTTCTGCTCAGTAAATAAAACAGCCATCTCCCTTAGTCTGGATGGAGTAGTCTTGTGTAGGACTAGGTAACACTGCATTTACATAAAACTTTTTGTTCAACTCAGCCTGAGCTCTTGGTTATCTCTCAAACCTTTGTGATTATCCAAGCCACCTTCTCTATTCTTAGTAATTCTCAGTAACTGTGAATGTGTCAAGACCTGTTTTATGTGGATATTTTCTGGTTCATCCAATGTGTAGGAGTCACTCAGCTAGTTTCTAGATTTATTTAAAAGGAAATTGCTTCATATGTACCTGTAGATTCAGTATATGCATGGGGGGGGGTGATTATGTTCAGGAGCCTCCTAGTCACTGTCTTAGACTGAAATGTGGCACATAATTTTTCTATATGTATCCTTCAAAAATAGAGAGGCCGGGATATCATGAAAAAATGATGAAAGGCTTTGAGAGAATGAAACCCAATCCATTATCCTCTTTAGTTTACATTTTTGCTTCTTTGTAAGATTCAGAGAACTTTGTGTAGTAGTTTTAACAAAAGGGTCTTAGAAATCAAATTCTTCTACATAATTCTAGAAAGTTACTTAAGATTCATAGGTAGATAGATTATAGATAAGATAAGGTGGATAATGGATGGATGAGTGGATGAGTAGATGGGTGGATGGATGGATGGACGGATGATCAATGACAGAATGTAAGTGATGAATGGATAGATAATAAGAGAAAAGATAGATACATAAAAGATAGATAAATGATAAATGATGGATGGATAGATAGATTTCAGTCTTTAAAATAGGTAACACTGCATTTACATACATACATTAGAGTGTGGTAAGTAAAAGCCCAAGAAAATAATTGTTGGCTAATTTGTAAATATAAATTGTGGCACAAATATAAAATGTATAAATTGAGACAAATATAAATATAAAGCATAATTCAAGTACAAAGTGTGATACAAATATTTGATATGTCAGGAAACTAGTCCTGCAGGTGTTCAGAGGCAAACAAAAAAAAATTCAAATAAATGTGCTGTGCTGGGAAACATCGTTTTAGTGTCCCACTGCGTTGCCTAGAGGCGTAAAATATTCGGTTCTTATCTTAACATGGAAAACCTATACCCGCTGTGATTGCTCCTTAATGAACCAGCCCTTAAAAATGCAGCCCAGTGACTTAAAGTTATCTAGGAACTGAATAGAGAATAGCCCCTCTAATTTTCTCTAAATTTAACAGCCACTAATTGCATTGCAAGACCCCCTTCCTTTGCTGATTACCTTTAAGTGCTCCATGAGATAAGGTGCTAATGAGATTTTCTTTCTTTCTCTTCTCCTTTTTTAACAGCACTGTTAATGCCCATGTATTATGCAGGATTTACTCCACTAACTTTAGACAAGTTTGTGTTTCTTTTCATGTGTATACAGAAGGTGATTTTGTTTTATGGAAGATGAGGATTAATCCTCAAGTGAAGATGCTTTATATCTATTATTAATGAACAAATTGCTATTTTACAAGGCTTGGTAGTAAGAGATTAGCTGTTCCTTTCTGGTTATTTACAGGCCCTCCAGGCTTTCTTTGGGGATCTCATTACTTTCTACAGTGCTTCAAAAAAAGATTAAAGAGTCCTAAAGGATGCTAACATATACATAAAACTGAATATGTTATTGTTCTTAGAAAGAATGAGGAAAGTAACTAGAGGTATGTTGTTTAGGGGCCATATAAAAACCTAAAATATTTTATCTGTTTGAGGGCTATAGTACCTGATTCCATTATTCAACACTCATGGATAATTTGCTTTATTTATTGGACTTTTAACAGCTACTAGAACATAAGCAGTGGATGTTACAGGAAATCATTTTAATGTAATTTTCTTGATTACCAATTCATGAATGATTATGCACCATGATTCCATTTATCATCATCAGAATTCTTACCTTCATCATTATCATAATAGTTAACATTTATGGAACAATTATTATGCCCTTAGCATTATGCTGTTATTTGCACTCTTCATTTTATTTAATACACTGAATACTCCCATGTGATTGCTAACACTGCTATCCCCATTCATAAAAGAGGGAACTGAAAGTCACATAGTGTGTAAATGGTAAAGGTATAAATGGAAACCAGGTTTGTTTGATTCCAGTCTATTGTCATGTAACATTCTACCCTATTTTGTTTTCAAACACAAGAATGGAAACTCAGAAGTCACTTTGTTGAATCCATTGATTGAGACATTGATGTGCCTCCATTTGGAGGCATATTTCATAGCAGCCAATTACTAGATTGGTAGAGCACACATACAATTTGATTGTACAGGAAGTACATTCAGTGGCTTGATTTTACTCAAATGTAGTGAATCTTAACCTGTGGACTATGACATAAGAACTTCTTATCTGATGGTAGAACCATCTCTCTGTCTTCATAGGGATCTTAGCCATTGTTTTTGTTTTTAGGCTAGATTTAGGAGAATAGTAGAAAACATCATTTATTGAGCACTTATTATGTACTATCCACTGTTCTAAATACTTTACATATACTCTCTCATTTATTGATTCAACGACTTTGTGCAGTAATAATATTCCTAACTCCTTTGACCGATAAGGGAAAGGAGGGACAAAAACTGTTAAATAATTTCTCCAAAAGCACATAGTGAGTGTCAGAATCAAGATTCTGATTTAGACAATCAGATTGGATCAGGCAGTCTGGCTCTAGGCTACCATTGTTTTGATGATAACATTATCCTTCCAGTTGCTTAGGCCAAATTGGAGCCATCTTTAACTTCTCTTTTTCTCTCACATCCAAGTTCAGTGTAATGAAAATTCATTGTCTTTAGCATCTCCAGATTCTGATTGATTTTTACCATCTCCACTGCCTTCACCATGGGGTGAGTACTATTATCTTCAACTGGATTATTACCACAGCCTCCTATTTTTATCTCCCTTTTGACTCTTACTTGGCTGCAATCTATTCTCAAATTATTAGCCAGATTCAATTTAAAAAAAAATTCTCAAAATACTTTTGAAAGATGAACTAACATCCATATACTCTTTTAATGCTGGCCATATAGCCTTCCAATATCATAGATAACCAGCACAGAGATTGGAATCCAGATGGCCTAATTACTAATTTAAGTTTCTTATTATTTATTCTAGTGGACATTTCTATTTCATATTCAGGATCCTTATAGGATATTATTTTGGTTATACCCTTAGTTTTTTGTTAATAAAAGTGAATCATTGGTAAACAAACAATAAACAAAAAAGAAAAACAGACAGCGGCCATAATGGTTAGAAATATCATCTTGTAATTTATACAGTGATTAGTAGTTTTCCTTGCTTTAAGGATACACTCAGATAAACTTTTTGTTCAGGACATGATTTCCAAACAAACTGAAGTTATACCAGACCTGCACCAGCTGCTTTTGAATGTCGAAATCCTTCAGGTGACCTGCTCTTCCCTTTTCCTATCCCACAGCCAGGCCAAAATTAACGTCATATTCTTATACTTTAGTGTTCAGAATACTTATCCTAGAGCCATATACTAAAGATCAGCAAAGAGACATACACAAAAGATCAGCAATTTATCTTGGTGTTACATTCATGATATTAGATTGTAAGCCAAATTACTTAGACCTTTAGTTGAGATATGTAATGACTAACTAAAACTGGCTTCTGAGAAATCCCTCTATTAAATAGCAATAGCATTGTACAAATTTCCAAAATATTTACCATTGAATCTGACATTGTAGTACATGTATATTAGCTTTTTAAAACAATGATCAAACATTTTATAAAAAAATTACTTAGAAGGCATAAGACAGATGTTACATATTATGTTATAAATAAATAAATATTTTATTTATATATATTTTATATATTATAGATACTAATCATTTGTCACATATTAAGCAAATACTTTTATGTGGCTTTTTTTAAGTTTTTATGATTTATTTGCTTAACATTTTCAGTTTTAATGTCAAATGTATCATTTCTTTCATGATGTGGTCTTTTTGTTCCTGTTTAAAAATTCTTTCCTACCCAAACATAATATTTTTACATTTATTTTCTCTAAATGTTTTAACATTTTGCTCTTGATATTTAAATTTTTATCAATTTGGAAAAATTTATAATGTAAGATTTTGTTTCCTTCCCTTAATGGAATTTGATTGTTGAAATCCCATTTATTAAATTGTTTGTTATTTCTTTATGCTTTTATATGTATATAGATCTATTTTTGAACTCTCTGTTCTGTTGCATTAGTCATTTTTTTCTATTCCTGTGTTAAAATATTTCTTGACATTTTTTCTCATTCACAGGTGTATTCCTTATCCATGCTTGTTCTTTCATATAAATTTTAAAATCACTTTCTGAAGTTCAGCAACGACCTCACTCGAATTTGGTTACTTTTCCCCTCAGTGCTCCAACCTACATGATATTTGATTGAATATTTTTTTTTTTCATCTTCTGAAAACTATGTCCTGGAGTTCTCTTCTTTTGCTCCCCATTTGAACTTTTTCAACATACCAGTGCTTTACTGCATTTCTCGATATGATATGCCGTGCCTAGTTCATTTGTCTTTATTCTTGAATTACTAACATTTCTTTAAATTCTGTGAAAAGTAATTTTTTTTTGCATTTCTAAAAAGTTCTTTACGATATTACATACTTGCTTGATTATTTAATTTAACAAATATTTACATTCATTCTGGATTTCAAATTCTGATATTATAATTCTTTGTCTTTATAAAAACTTTATAGTTCTCTTTAAAATCAATTAGGATTATTTTTAACATATGTAGTTCTGAAATGCAGTTTAGAAGTTACCAAAAAAACAACTGTTTTTGACTCCTTCAATTTATATGCAGTCTATGTGTAGAAATTTATTTTATACAGTATGTAGGTTACTCATTTTATGAATCTTTTAAATCTTTAAACATAGAGGAGTGAACTCATTTTTATGTGTTATGTTTTCAACTTTGAAAAAAAATCTTATACAGGAAACCATAGATAGAGAATTAACAAAATAATAAGATGCTGCACGATTAGCATCTTAACCATATTGCATAAATTTCTTTCACAACATGTATTAATTTTCTAAGTGGCATTCTGCAGTGAATTATTTTATATCAAAGATGTTTTTAATATAGACACAAAGTTTTGGCCATTCTTGAATGTAGCAATTATCAGTGAGAATCCATATTCTAACCAATTTTTCTGGCCAATAATGCATTCCAAAGAGATTTTATTTGCAATTAGATGTCAGTATGAGGTGAAACATACTACGGATATACCACAAAAAAAAAGAAAGCAAAATCACTACAGTTCCTCTCTGCCAGAAATATGACCTTCTCTTTGAAGGAATGAAAGATAAGCATTCTAATTGTATCTTTGAATCACAAGACTGTTGAAAATACATTTGCAAGGATGAAA
>NW_006431956.1:3191527-3198841 GCF_000325575.1 Pteropus alecto | reverse complement strand
TTAATACAGACCATTTCTTTAGTTCGGTTCGTTAAGAATAACATCATTATAACAGACAGATGATAACATGATAAAATGTATTAAGACATCCAACAGTGAAAAACTAAATTTTTCTTTTCATTTTTTTTACTCTTTTTGAATAATTGTTAAGAAATGTGACATTTATATCATTCATTGAAGAATTCTCCATAATTTGAGATTGTATGGGAGTGAGACCCTGTATCGAGGTGGGACAATCTACTATCTAGTCATAAGAATGTCAGAATCATTTTCTATTTTCTCTCTAGTTTGCAGTTTCCTCTCACATCCAACAATCTCATTAGAATGACTTGGAACTATTGTCATGCTAAAAATCTTATTTATTTGTCATAAAAAGGATCATGACCTGTGATTGTATAGGGATGGAAATAAAATATGTTGTGATGACCCTAGGAAGGCACTCTGAATTTTATTCTACCATCTTGAGTGCTGAAAAGATACAAACACACCTTGCTTCAACTGCCTCTCAGAGTTAGCTTGATTTAATTTTCCTATAGGATACAGTAAGTCATTGTAAAAAATACTCTTTGATGGGAAAAGTTAACCACATGGACAAGGTAAAATTTCCTAAAAGATGAAAGATTAAATGAAGGCTGTTTGGCTTTGGCCAACTTAATGGTATATGTTTAAACAACACAAACATTTGCACGTTATTCCCATTGTCTCCATTCAGCTAACATACAGTTCACATGAAGCACATATATTTTGATGAAGTCTGGAAAAAAGGCAGATGGCCAGTAGATAGTTTTCCATCATTTCACTAATTATTCTGTCATTTAACATACCTTTATTTTACATTGACTTTAATTTATGAAAAATTAAATTTATGATTAATTTATGAAAAATTTATTTAAAATTTTATATGCAAGCTTAAATTTAAAAATAATTCTTAAGGTTATTAAGAAATATTTCTGAAAACCTATAATTAATTTTCAAGTTCTTTTTACTAATTGTTAAGTTATAAAAAATTATTTGTCCTCAAAAACCTTAAAATGTATTTGAAGAAGCGAGTCCTGTGCATCAAAAACAACAAACAAAAGCATTATAAGACCACATACCACAAGGGAAAGTCACTAGTGAATCCTATATAGTTGAGGTAGACAAAATTCATTTAAGAAAATAGAGATAAACTGAGTGTTAGAACTTTAACTATGCCTTAAAGGAAAATCGAAAGTGAAAGTGCTCTTTCATTTGTTTAAAAAAATAAAGTTATGTATGCTTTTTAAATATATATATTTTATTTTTTCAATTAAAATATGTACATATATGTAAATGTTTTTCTAAGTATAAAGTCTAGAAAGGGAAATGACTTACATTTATAAGGATACATTGTTTGATTTTACTCTAAAACATACAATTGAATATTCATAATTAAAAATTGACAGTAAAAATCTAAACACTCTCAAAGCACAGGAATCAAAAGCAAAAATGGATAGATGGATTGCAACAAACCCAAAAGTGTTTGTATAGCCAAAAAAACAATCAGCGAAATGAAGAGACAAACTATGAAATGGGAAAATACTTGTAAACCATACATCTGATAAGGAGTTACTATTCAAAGTATGCAAGGACTCAGCTCAACAGTTAAATAAATAAATAACCCAATTTTTAAAAAATGAGCAAAAGACTTGAATATACATTTCTCAAAGGAAGGCATACCAACAGCCAAAAGGTACATTAAAAGGTTCTCAACATACTAATCATTGGAGAATTTAAAAATCAAAACCACATTGAGATATCATTAACACCTGTTAGGATGGCCATTATCAAAAAGACAGAGGTAACAGCTACTGGCAAACATGTAGAGAAAAGGAAACCCTTTCACTTTGGTGGGAATGTAAATTAGTACAGCCCACTGTGGAGTACACTGTGAAGGTTTCTCAAGAAATTAAAAATAAAATTACCATATAATCCAGCAATCCCACTTCTGGGTATATATCCAAAGGAAGCAAAATCATTAACTCGAAGAGAGAGCTGCACTCCTGTGTTCATTGCAGCATTATTCACAATAGCCAAGATATGGAAACAACCTAAGTGTCTGTCAGTGAGTGAATGGATAAAGAAATTGTGACACACACAAGCACATGTGCGCACACACACACACAAATGCTATTCAGCCTTAAAAAAGAAGAAAAACTTGGCATTTGGGACAACCTAAAGGAACCTAGAAGGCATTATGTTAAGTGAAATAAGTCAGAGAAATAAAAACACCACATAGCAGTAATTATATGTGGAATCTTAAAAAAGTTGAGCATAGAAAGCAGAAGGAAGGTGTGTAAGATGAGTAAGTTTAAAAACCTAATGTACAGTATTGAGGATGATGCTTTTTAGTACTGGAAATCTGCTAAGATAATAGATTTCAGGAGCACTAATCACACACACAAAAATGGTAAATGAGGACATATGTTAATTAGCTTGACTATAGTCATCATTTCACAATGTATATGTATATCAAATCATCATGTTTTACACATTAAATATATACAATTTGTATTAATAAATATATAAATAAAAAATCTATACAACCATTAAAACAATGCTAAAGATGTATATTTAGTGATATGGAAACACATTAAATATATACATATATTTATGGTAAACTATAGAGATAGTAATATATAAATATATTTTTATGTACAGTAAACATTCATATATATACATATACATATGAATCTTAAATACTTAGTAAATATATGTGGATGGATGGATGATGGATGGATGGTTGAAGAACAGAAAGGTGCGTGGATGACTGTACAGAAAGAGAGAGATACATTGATACATAGAAACATAGGTGGATAATACTACATAGATATATTTATATGTCTATAAATCAATATTTTTTTACTAGAAATTTGGAGAAATATATACCAAATATTAAAAGTGATGGGAGATAGAATAACAGGATATTTCAATGTATTTTATTTTTATCTCTGCTTACCTGATAATGTATAGTTTCCCTAGAGTGATACCATTTTAGTCATAAATTAAAAATAAGAAAAATTTTCAAAAAAGAGTGTTTAATTTTTTCAGCAATATTTGTTGAAAAGTCCATCTTTTCACCATTGAATTTTCTTTTCAGCTTTGTCAAATATCAGCTGACTGCATTTGTGTGGTTTATTTCTGTAATCTCTGTTCTATCCAACTGTGGCTCTGTCCTTTGGCCAACATCACACTGTCTTCATCACTCAATACTATGAGAACTGTAATTTTCCTCTTTTTCAAAATTGTCTGGCTATTCAGTTATTTTGCCTTTGCATATAAATTTCAGAATCACCTTACCAGTATCTACAAAAAATAAAAATCCTGCTGTGATTTTGATTTTGATTTTATTAAATCTATGTGTCAATTAGGAATACTAGATCTTAACCATATCAAGTTTTCCAAATCATTAACATGGTAAATTTTGCCTTTCAAGGAATTTATTCATTTTTTGTACATTGCAGAATGTATAGGCTTGAAGTTTTTTATATTTTTTTGTTTTTATAGTATTTCTAGGAACGGTAACAATGACCCCATTTAGTTCTCTTATTTGTAATTGGTGCTCCATCTCTATTTTTTAAATTATAACTAGAGGTTTATCAAATTTGTTGATTATTTCAATGAACCAGCTCTTGATTTCATTAATTCTCTTTATCTTTTGGTTTTCTATTTTATTGTTTCTACTTTCATTTTATTATTTCTTCCCATTTACTTTAGGTTTAATTGGTCTTCCTTTTCCAGATTATTAAGGTGAAAGCGTGGACATTTCCTTGAGACTTTTTTTTTTTCCCAAACGAACATTTAAATTTAAATTTCTCCAGAAGCACTACTTAAATCATCCACTACAAATATTTTATTTGTGTTTTTAATCATTTTGACATATTTTTTAATTTTCTTTGCTATTTCTTTTTGACCATGGGCTACTTAAAAGATGATTAATTTTACAAATATTTGTCATTTTTTCAGGTGTTTTTCTAGGATTGGTTTCTAAATTATTTTTTTGTGGGCAGATTGTTCTGTGTACGGTTTTAACTTTTTAAAATACATTGAGATTTGTTTCAATACTCAGTATATGTTCTTTCTTCATGAAAGTTTCATGTGAACTTGAGGTAATATATTTTATGCTATCTTTGGGTAGATTATTCTGTAAATACCTATTAGGTCTAAATGTGTTGTTTATCTCTTCTGTAATCTTGTTACTTCCGTATATTTTGTCTGCTTATTCTCTTCATTGCTAAAAGGGAGTTTTAAGTTTTTAAATATAATTTGGATTCATCTAATTTTCTTTTCAATTGTCAGGGTTTTTTTAAATTGTGAAGTCTTATTGGTTGCACATGCGTTTACAATTTTTATGCATTCTTACTGAATTAACCCTTTATTAAATGTCTTTTTTTTATCCTAATACTATTCCTTTTTTCAAGTCTACTTTTCTGATATTCTAGTCATTCTAACCTTCTTATGCTTATTGTGATGTGTATCTTTTACTTTACTTTTAACTTATTTAATTTTCAAGTTAAAATAGATATTTTGTTGGAAGCATTTAGTTGGGTTTTGATTTTTTTTCTTTCTCAGGCCATTTTTGCATTTTAACTAGTGTCTTAGCAATTTACGTTTAAACAATATCATTAGGTTTAAGTTTACCAATTTTTAATTTTTTTATTTTCCAACTATTTTTTGTTTCTTTTCTGCTTTTACTTCCTTTTTGTGTGTTAATTGAGTAGGTTTATGGTCCAATTATAAGTCTAATATTGGTTTATTGACTAGAAAACTTTAACTTATCCATCTGTCTTCAAATAATATTATTTTACTGAATGTATAATGGAAGATACCTACTACAGAATACTTCCATTTCCTTATCTCTGTCTTCATATTGTGTTTTTCATACGTTTTATTTTTATACTTATTATGCACCAGAATATATTTTATATGATTTTCTTTAAGGTGTCAGTTAACTTTTAAGCAATTTTTAAATGATAAAATTATGTTTTATATTTACCCATATATTTTTACTTTAAAGTATTCTTCACTCCTCTGTGTAAATTCAAGTTTATATCTGATTACACATTCCTTTTACCTGAAAAAATTGTGTTAAAATGTTTTTTGTTATTATTCTGGTTTGTACTAAAATTTCTCTCAGCTTTGTATTGTCTAGCTGTTTTTAATATATGTTTAAAAACATATTAGTATGTTTTAATATATTATCTCAAGTTCACATGAAACTTTCACAAAGAAAGAACAATTTCTTCAATTTCATCCTCAGATTTGAAAAACGTTATTACTGAGTACAGAATTTGAGTTTGATAGATGTATTTTCCTTTTAGTACTTTAAAGTTATGAATTCATTGTTTCCTGGCTTACATAATATTGAATGAGAAGTCCACAGTTATGCTTACAGTTTTTCCCCAATAAATAATATGACACTGTGCTCTCACTACCTTTAAGATTTTTATTTAGTTACTGGCTTAAGCATTTTAAATATGATGAATTTTGGTGTATGCAGTTTATGTATGTGCCTCTGCGTATTGTTGTGTGTAATATGTTGCTGTTTGTTGGTCTTGAATCTATGGACCCATCATTTTCATCAAAATTGGAAGAAGTCTGGACATTTTTCCTTCAAAATATTTTCTGATCTCTCCTTGTTTCTATCTGAGATTCCATTTCCACATATGGTAGAGGGCTTCAGATTACACTGAAATATGGTCATTTTTTGTTTTGTTTTGTTGTCTGTTTGCTTAATTTTTAAGCCTATCACTAATCTTCAAGTTTACTGATCTTTTCTTCTTCTATGACATATCAGCTATTTATCTCATTAAGAGAATTGTTATAATTCTTATAATTTAAAATACATTCTTTTTCAATTTTAGAAGTTTCAAGGGCTTATTTTCATAACTGTCATTTTCTTCCTCATTAAGTCTGTGCTTTCCTTTATATATTTTATGTAATAGCTGTTTCATCCTGCTTTTACTAATTTTTAATATTTTAGCTATTGAGGAGTACATGGTTATATTGGCTAATATTTTACTTGTTATGGGTCACATTTTCCTACATTTTAAATTCCTATAACTATTTTTCAGATACCAGACAGTTACACTACATTATGCAGTGCCTAAATTTTTGTTACTTCCTTTAAAATATTGAGCTTTGCTAATTTATGGGCAGTTAATTGCCTCGCAGATTAATTTTATCCCTGTTTTAATATTAGCTAGAGAATGTGAAGATTAACTGTACCTCTTCATCAACTTATTAAGAAAGCTTACTTCTCTGGGGTCTCCACTTCATCAGGGGATCATCAGCTTCTCTCCACTCTTACTGTCTATAACTTGAATACTCCTCCAGAACTTGTTCAAGTCCTGAACATAGTTTATCTTATAAATCTATATTTGATTTTTGCCTAGTTTTATATAATTTCAATTTACCGTGACAGGCTAGTACTCATTAGAGACTCAAGAGGATGTCTAACAGATGTTGGAGCTATCTCTCTGTCTAGGTCCTTCCTGTCAGGTACTTCTATCCTAAATTCCAACTGCCTCAGCCTCCAAGAACTCTCTTTTTTTTCTCTTCTCAGAAATTGTCTGCTGAGCTCTGTAGGGTTTTCCACCTTTGCTCCTGCATCCCAAAACCCACCTTGGTGAGAATCCATGATTATAGGTTCACTAATTTGTTTCTTCTCTTTCAGAAATCACAGTCTTATATTATGCGTGTTGTTTAGTATTTGGAAGTAATTGGCATATCTTTTTTCTTGTCTGTTTGTGTTTTGTGGAAGGATTATATTCAGTCATTGTTACTCCATCTTATCTGGAATTAGAAATCTCTAAGACTTTTAAATTATATTTTATCTATATTATATATTTGGGTGGCATGGGTATATATTATGTTTTATATCTTATATTTTATCTAATGTTAGTTATATTTAGTGTGCTATTTTAAGATTCACTCTAATATTAGAAGTGGTTTTATATAAGAAGTAAACCGTCTTTATTTAGGAACATATATAATAGCTGTATTTGATCATAAAAATGAGGCCCTTCAGGATGGGGCAGGGGACCAGTTGTAGATTGAACAGATGGAGCACAAAGGAATTTTAACATTTTAGTGGAACTATTCTCTATGATACTATAATGGTGGATACATGTCATTACACATTCTTTAAAATCCAAACAATGTACAACACCAAGTGTATATCTTCATATAAACTATAGATTTGAGTGACAAGGATTTTAAATTAGGTTCATCAAATTATAACAAATGTACAATTCTGAAGGTGTATGTTGATAATGAGGAAAACTATGTGTCAGG
>NW_006431956.1:3179657-3190596 GCF_000325575.1 Pteropus alecto | reverse complement strand
AACGTAAGTACATATTACTAAGTGAAAAAATTCAATTTGAAAAGTCAACATATTCTATAATATGATTGTACTATATGATTTTCTGGAAAGGTAAAACTATGGAGACAGTAAAAAGACAAATGGTTGCAAGTGATTAGGGAGTGAGGAATGAATAGGCAGATTCCAGAGCATTTTCAGGACAGTAAAACCACTCTATATGATACTATAATGGTGGATACATGTCATTACACATTCTTTAAAATCCAAACAATGTACAACACCAAGTGTATATCTTCATATAAACTATAGATTTGAGTGACAAGGATTTTAAATTAGGTTCATCAAATTATAACAAATGTACAATTCTGAAGGTGTATGTTGATAATGAGGAAAACTATGTGTTCGGGGCCAGGAGATGTATGGAAAATCTCTACTTTCCTCTCCATTTTTTTGTGAACCTAAAACTACTATAAAAAAATTAAGTCTTAGAAAATGAGGCCCTCAGTTGGCTTTCAGGGACCAGCTCTGCACTGGAAGTTAACAAGTGTTGCGTGGAGAAATAGAAGGGGATCACATGAAGCAAGAGTTGGGGTGTTCTCACAGAGATATGACAATGGGATGTTTATAGTGGTGAGTGTGACCTAAGAAGTTTTAAAACTAGATGTGTCCAATAATCATTTTAATTTGTTTGCAGAGTGACACTATAATCAGGCTTCTTTTGTTCTTCCAAATCTACAAGACTTATAGTTACCTTGTGGTAAGCAGTGAATTTTTTAGTTTGCTCTGTGCTTTTTATCAGTGTTAACAGATAATTAAAACAAAACAAAATTCAAAAAATTAGTCCCAATGCAGAAGACAGTTTTAGGTTATACCAAATGATTGTAGTAAGAAATGACCAAGAGCGTTTAAGTCCTTGAGAAGTCACAGAAATCCTAGGTAAGGCATTGAAGCTGCCTAAAACATTTAAATTCTAAAGAGCTTCAAATGACATCTAAAGTAGTGAAGCTTTGCTAAATACATATACATACATACATATGTATATGTATGTATATGTATTTATATATATATTTGATGACTAATATAAAACTTCTACTTCACACTGATTTTTGTTATTTTCAGTTGCAGTTTTTATGACTTGATGACTAAATTCGGAGGGTTCATATGCTTGTATACCCACTACATGTAGTTCTTTTTTTGATTACAGAGAGAGAAAGTTACGATTTCACAATATTTAAGAAATGTGTGTCTTAGCCCAGATGAGTATTTTACATTTCTTATAAAAGATGATAAGACTTTAAATTTCAAGGTTCTGATTCATTTTTGTCATTTGTTCATTCATCCGTAGACTTGTTTATCTTTTGTACTTCAGTTTTTCTTCTGTGAAATGAGAACTACCATCAGTTTCAGAAGTGGACATTCTAAGGAAACATTATTTTTAAAGAATGCTTGTAGAACACTAGACTCTTAAATTGTATAATATATTTGGGAAATGTTATTTAATATATCTTCTAGAAGATTTACAGTGTATATTAAAAGCACATTACAGTCATTGAAAGTTACTGTAGTAAACTGAAATGTGTTTAGATTTTTAATGCAATTCTTGCCTATTGTATTTGAAGATGAAAGTTATTGTTTTCAGGTAATATCTAAAAACATTCTGCAAAACTATCTGTCTGCATTTGACAAAATTGGGAAATTATTGTTTATAGGCATTGTGGAACACTTTGTCATCAAGGTTCCCTATCTGTATGAAACATCATTGTCTTCATTTATCTTCTAAAATTATTTTCTTATGCTGATTTCTTTCAATGAATCTTTTAAGTTGCCTTTGATACAATTCAATTAGAAATGTATAAGCTATTTTTCCTAAATTGATATTGAAATTTTGTCTCTCATTTGAACAGAATTATGCTAAAACTGCATATTTCCAGATTGTTCAGTTAGTTATCATAATGTCTCACAAGACACTCTAATTTTTGTTCTCATTGTTGATAATATCATCTGTTCAGATGCTGGAAACAGGATGAAAAAGAATTCATAGACTATTAATACTGATAAACTAAAAATAATCCCTTTCAAATAACATCTTAGTTTCAGAAAGCACTCTTTATATTATTAGTCACCATTGTTAAATGCCAAAAAATGGTGATTGGTGACATTCCTTGCTTGGCAATACAAAGTGAGGCAAAGTAGGAAAAATATTTTCCCAGATGAGTACATTTTTTGTTCTCTATGGAAACCAGAGCAGCCATGCCAAGAAACTGTGTTTGGCATATAATACAGTCAGAACACTCAACTCAAAGTTTCGAATGTTCTTCCTTTTAACACTGACAGCTTTACTGTCAGAGTTGTGTGAGGACACCATGGAAACTGTCTCCTTTGATAATAGCAGTTACATCTTGTTGATGCAAAATTAAGTGGAGAAGATAGCAATACATTAAACTTTTAAATTTGCAGATAGAATAATTAAAATTGTATTTTAGAAAATAATTTTCCTATTAATTATCCATTTTTTAAGTATACAATATCTCCTGTACAAAAAGCTTACAGAAAGTGTGTCAGGACACCATTATGTAGCAATAATTTTGCTAGCTACATATGGCAGTTAGACCTTCTTAATTTTTTTGGCCTGTTCAGTTGAAAATAAACATTATTTTTTCCTACACTACCCTGAATCCATCATTATAATTTTAACATTGAATCAAATTTTTTGAAGTTCCTTTGCCATTTTTGCTGACTTATTTTATTTCAGTAAATAATTTTAATGAATTAATGCTAAATAAATCATTTTAGGAGGATATGTACGTATTTTTATCAAATATTTTTATTACTTGCCTGAGATTTCCATTATGCAATTTTCATAATTATAATAGTTCTCTTTACATTGAAACAAATGATAACAATATTAAAATAGTGGATACCTCTTTTTCTCCACTGTTCTTGTTAGCATTAATGCTAAGCTATATAGCACCTTTGCAAAAGTTAAAAAATGGCACCCCTTAGACTGTGTATTTGAAACCACATGCCAAAGCCTACGATTTGTTGAGTGGGCAGTGGTTTGCATCTGAGCTCCATTTTGCTTCATTAGCTGAGTGTCTTTATCCAGAGCAGTACTTATACACCTTTCCCTTATGGCCAAACTCACTTTGAGTACTTATTGCTTAAGAAGGCTCAGATGAAGATAATAGAGAAATTGAGAAGCATGACTATTGAACTTCAATCTTGTTTATTCTCCTGGGACCAGACAGCTTTTAAAATTCCACTAGCTACCTCCTATTCATACAAAAGATCGCCATCTCATTTTCAGGTTTTAAAAACTGGAATATAATACATATAACGTAAATCTATTCTTTTATAGCATGCAATTCATTGGGGGTTTTAGTTTACTCACAGAGTTGCAACACCATCTGCACTGTCTCATTTCAGAACATTCATCACCCCAAAATGAAGCCTGTATTCATTACCACTCCCCCTACACTTTCCTCCCCCACCCAATGACAACCACTATTCTTCCTTTGTCTCTATACATTTCCATATTCTGGATATTTTATGTCAATGAAATCATAAAAAAACATCATTTTGTGTTTGTTTTCTTTCACTTAACACGATCTTTTCAAGGTTTATCAATATTGTAGGTTGTAAAAGTACTTTATTACATTTTACGACTAAATTATGATCCATTATATGGATATACCACATCGTGTTTGTCCATACATCAGTTAATGGACATTTGTATCATTTACACTTTTTTCTGTCAATAATAATGCTGCTGTGTACATTTATGTACACGTTTTTGTATGGACATATATTTTCAATTCTCTTGAGTGTAGAGACATCTTTAAATCAGCCCCAAGTACCATCAAACAAATTAAACTTTATTCTGTCTGCAAAACAGAAAATAAAATTCTGATGTGAATTTTTGGTATTGAATAGTGATTACATTTTAGTTATTTATTTGATCTACATGAAAGGTAGTTGTATTTGCTGATCTCCACCACCAGTATATTACCTTCATTTAAACAAGTATATTTGTTTTGTTTTGGTAAATGTGATAAAATTTCTAACATGAATATTTTACTATATTTCTGAGAAATCATAATTAATATATTTAATGATATTCTATTTTCCTATTAATATAATAGTCAAAGTTTCACTGATTTTCTAATCTATATTGTACGTAATTATTTATGTTTTCACTTCAAATACTTGCATTTCAATTGTATGCCTTAAATCATTTATTCACTAACTTAACACGTTTATTGTTGCCTGCTACGTGCCAGTCACTTCCAGGTACTAAGGACACAGCAGTAACCAAGACAGATAAGGTCCTTTTGTCATGGAGTATACATTAGTAATGAGGGAGACAGGAAATAAGCACAGATTAAAATATAATCGTGTATCAGTCAATAGTATGTACTATGAGGAAAGGAAAGAGCGACTGAGGTGTGCTGAGGAGCTGAGTTCAGAGGGGGCGGCAGGAGCCAGAACGTAAAGCTGCTTTCCGTCACTGTGGAGAGTGACGGGAAGTCTTTGGAGAGTTTTGTATGACAGAGGTTGGGCTGTAATAAATCTTTTTCAGAGCTCTCCCTGGCCACTTTGTGAAGGATGCTGAGAGCTGGGCTGTGCGGTGATCAGTAAGGGTAGAAGCAAGGATACCAGTCACAGGGTTATTAGAGGAGGCCTTCAATGCAACATAAGCCTGTATTTTCAATTTTGTTATTGTTTCTGTGAAAATTATCCTTTTCTTAGAATGCCATTGCCCCCAAGGGATTCTTCCATTTATGCAACCTTTAGCATAGGCAGCATTGGGCATATGCTCAGTGTTAGGCACCAGACTAGCTGTTAGGGATACAGAGAAAAACTACAGTTGCTGCCATCATAACTCTGACAAACAACTGCTGAAACTCCGGTGACGTAGCAGAAATCCTAAGTAACATGTTCCACAACCATAGTCTGATGGCATGTATTTCTTTCTGTGACTCCTCAGAGTATACTGTATGCTTTACAAATCTAAAAGATCATCAAACATAAACATAAATGGAACTACAAAAGCCAATATTCTGTGTATACAAACAAATAACAAGTCTCTGGATCCATCTATAACAAATATAAATTACTTTCAAACGTTGAAGCAAGTATCTCATACTTTGTGCGGGACTCTGTATCGGGTGATATTACTGCACATTGTGAAATGACCAAGTCACCAGATCAGCCCTTGAAAAATGTTCACTAAGATAACAACATTTATATAAAATTCAACGAAAATGCATTTTATATTATTTGTCTATTTTATACTATTATATTATACTAATTTATACTATTTTATATGATTTGTCTCTAAATTACAAATGCTATGAGTGTCATAGTTATTAAAAGAGAAATAATCTTAGGAAATGTTTTCAATATGGATTTTTAAAAATTTAAACTTTACCCTTGTTTGTAATTATAATTCTTACCAATAGCATGTCCTTTCTCCAAACCTTTATCTTTTCTCTGATTTTTTTTTTAATTTATCCTTTCAGTCGGCAAATATGGATCGAGAACATTTTCTGTGCCTGAGACTATGTAGTAGTGAGATAGTCAAGTTCTTAGTGAAGCTGAAGAATTAGTGGAGCTCAAGACAAAAATGATAATAACAATATAGTACTATAAGATAGACATACACATGGGAGAAGCACATAACCCAGACTTCCTAGAAAAAGAGAAAACAAAAACAAAAGCAGTGTGACCTGATAGAAGAGGTGGGGTTAGCAAAGCAAAAGGATGTGCATGGAGGGAGGGAGGGGAGAAGGGAAGGCTCCAGGCAGAGAACAGCATAGGCAAACCTCAAAAGAAGACGTGAAAGTGTTTTTTCGGAACTGAACAGCAGTCACTTTTGCTCCCGTGGGGTAGGTGTGGAGTTCTGGAGAGCAAAAAGCAGGGTAGTTAAAGATAAGACTGAAATGGTAAATGGTAGTGGAGTGAGGTGGGGATCCCCACAGTACGAATAAGCAGTTTACATGTTCTCTTGTGTATAGTCAGGGAGTTATTGACATATTTTTACCAAAAGAGTGACATGCGTGATCTAAGTTGTATGATCAGGATCACGCCGGCATCAAATATAGTGAGACAGGAGAGCTCAAGAATGAAGGTGAGGAAATAAGTTAGCAGGGGGTTACAACGACCAGTTCTTTTCAACAAAAGATATTTGTGTGTCGTAGGCCTGAACTCTTTTGTGTGTGTGTGTGCAAAATGGAGTGTCCTAAAACTGAGTTCTTTAAGTTAGCAGGGGGTTACAACGACCAGTTCTTTTCGACAACTGATTTTACTACAAAATATTTGTGTGTCGTAGGCCTGAACCCTTTTGTGTGTGTGTGCAAAATGGAGTATCCTAAAACTGAGTTCTCCTCACTCACGTTACTGTGCAGTCACCAACAACCTGTTGCTATCAGTGACTATAGTTTCATTGTCAGTTCTCTTATTCTCATAATTCTCTTTTAATTCTCATTTATTTTTCATGTTTCCCATGAACCAAATTCAGTATTTGGAGAGTAAGAAATGTGTTACTCATGTTGTTAAATCTGTTCGATCAATGTTTTGAAATGTACCATTTCTCATGATTGTCAAAATTAATACTGGAGACTAATCCTAAAGCACATCACTCTATAATAAAAAGAAGCAAAAGTATTTTGTACATTTAAACCCAGTGAGTTCCTTATTGATAATGCGTTTGTTTTAAGTGAGGAAAACAAAAGACCAAAAAATTTAAATTGAGGATTATACAAAGAGTAGGTAAAAAGAACAGTAGGCAAATACTTTTAGTTGAAAAATAGAATTAGAATGAAACCAGCAACCTCAAGGAAATGACATGAGGTTGGTTATAAGAGTATCGTAAAAATGTTTGTGTTAGTTAAAATACAGAAGAAATTGGGAGAAAATAAGTTCTATAATATTCTAGCATGATTTAAAAGCGGAAAAACTAGTTAAACTTAACAAATTATAGTTAAAACTAAACTGGAAGGCAAAGAGCAGTGCTCTCTCTGTCCAATGATCAGATATAAACCCTTTAGGCAGTGGTACGTGTATGCACAATAAATCCCCAGTCACTCTGTGGTGTCATTTCTTAACCAGATGACCAGTTAAAGGGTCAGTATATTTTATGATTCTGAATTCAAGCAGAAGTGAAACACCATCTTTAATTCCATTAGAAATTTAGTAATTATTAAATCTCCACTATCTAGATTTGATCTTTAAGGAAGCCTGACATCCATACCTGTTTACATAGAAATGGAACAATGTGCTGAAAGTTCATTTGGGGCACTGGCACTGGAGTTAAAGTTCCGGAACAATTTTCATTATAGTTCCAAGGCAAACATACCTTCTGTGTTATCTTGAGCAGGCCACTGCCTCCGTCACCTGTGGTAATGTGGAAAATAGGGAATGTAGCTAATGAACTTGATAATCTAGCTAAAGACACTTCCAGACAGAATCTTGCAAAGGCTACCTGGACTCTGCTCGCTGTCAGTGAAGCAGTGCTAATGGAGGGAGATGAACTAAAGAACAAATGGTTTATTTTTCTAATTGAATTTGGAGGATATGTAGAAGGCCGTGACCATCTTTGCAGCCAGAAAACGGAACTTAAAGCAAGGAAGGGTTTTAGGGTTAGAGGTTAAAATGTAGCCATGGGGGTGACTGTAAAAGCATTACACGTAGAGATAAAATAAAAGTAGATGGATTAAGTAAAAGAATATTAATGAAAAGGCTGTTTATCAATGTATTACTTTTATTAACTTCTTATTTTATAATTTTTTTAATTTAACAAATTCATCTTGATTCAGCTCGTAAAAAGATATTTAATGGAAACTAATAATAAAGAACAACTAGCAGTTTTATCAGATGCCGTTTTCACTATTTTAAATTTATTAACTTCTTTAATCCTAAAACTGCCCTATAAAAGATGAATTATAATAATTAACTTGCTATTGCAGATGGTTAACCACAAAGGTTAAATAACTTGTACAAGATACAATTATTTTCTCAAATCGAAAGTTATTTAAAGAGGATGGTAAGAAACATTATAAACCATAAAAATAGAAAATTGTAGGACTATGAAATATAAATTAGGATAGCAAGTCAAGATTTCAAGGGAAATTTTGATAGGAAAGATGCAGAGAGATAGTGGTGGGTAGAACACGATAATCAAAATTATTTGGCTTTCCTGCCCAATAGGAAAATTAAAGCTATTTAAGATATTCAAGGGATGCCACACTTACCCTCTTCTGGCAGAATAGCAGAGGGTTTGCCTAGCCTGGTTAGGTGCCAAGACCCAAGAGAGAAAGTTTCTCTTAGCTGAAGCTGTAAGAATGAATGAAGAGACTTTGTAGAATTGAAAATAGAGTGAAGAGACAGAGTTAATTTGTGACCAGCAACCTACTAGAATAAATATAACAGCAACAGATATCAAATGCTCAAACAGGAAGCAGATGTGCAAGAGGCTGAGTGGTCAGAACAGAAAGTCAGGAATGAGTAATTTAGGAGAAGACCCGGGCACCTTACTGGGATAGGCCCTGGCACCAGCAGTAAGCTGCTCAGGACTTTGGATGGTGTGGTGAGTGGAGAGAGGCACACAGGTATTTGTGTGGAAATAGACATACTCACTTAATATTTTTATCATTTAGAGAATATTTATTGAACATTTATTATGCTATGTTATGGAGTAAACGTTCTCCATCTGCTGCAGAAACATCTTTGCTGTGTTTATGAATTTCATTCTGTTGCTTGACAAGTCAAGGCATCACTAATATTTGATGTTTCTAGAAAATAATTTTTCTTGCTGCTAATGGAAAAAGAGGTTAAGAACATATGAGGGAGCACTGCTCAGAGGCATAGTGTTATAGAAAATCCAGAGGAAGAGGTTTAATTTGAACAGAGCAAGTATTCATGCCTTTTTCCACATTTGAGTTCACTGAGGGAGATGACATTGTTCAATTAGAGTTCCCATGGACACTGCCTGTGCCTTTCAGATCTCTGCCACGACCTGGAAGTGATGGGTCTTCTGGGAGGAACTTGTAGGGTTAGTGCATTTTTAAATCAACAAAAAATGCTGACACACTCAGAAGGGGGACTAAGTATTTACTATAAACTGGTTCTTTATTGGGTAAGGTGCTTTTGCAGTAAAAAATGGCTTTGAAATTATGCTGGTCTCATCAGACGCAACCTGAAAAATGTTCCTTTCTCAGCAGTAGCATCCTGACCTATAAACATACAGTTTCAAAATCTTCTGTTATCTGCCCATTTACAGATGATAGCAAGCTTTAAATAAGGCTTATTTTCCCCGCTTGGGGCTTCTGTTGGCCTCATGCAACTTTAACAAGATCCCTGAAGAACACGATCCAGAGATGAAAGGATGTATGTGTGCACATCTGGTTTACGAGTGGATGAGAGCACCAGCCAAAAGGGTTTTCTAGATATTTTAAGGGAATTAAACAACAGGTGTTGTTTCACACTGAGTCTTTTGTGCAAAATGCTGGTATTTTTGGAATCCGTATATACAAAAACAATTAGATAGTTGGACTACTCATGTATCAAATCTTCAACCATGAAATCAAAACCATAAAATGCCAGTGACAGGATTCCCTGTCACCTTTGAAAAATCCCTTTCTCAAGTTAATCTTATAATTTTTGTAAGCTATTAGCTAATAAGAAGAAATTTATACTTTGGAAGATCAATATGATCCATCCATCTAATTTGGCTGTATCTTTGATCATAGACTAAATTAACCACAAAATATTAGTAGAATGAGTAGAAATATATGAGTGGAAAAAATATACAGCTTGTGTCAGCAACATGTACATCATTAATTATGTTTACATGTCATGAATGGTGGAAAATAATGTTAGATAATTTACGGTGAAGGGTACCAAGGTTCTATACCTTTTATGGATAATTTGCTTATTAGAAATATTTTATTTCTGACACAGTCATTATAAATGTGGAAAGAAAACATGGTCTTAAGTGTATATCTTTTCAAAGAAAATAAATAAGTGATTCTGAGGCCCCCAACATATATTCTGGGGTAAACTGAAGATTATCCCCCAAGACACACTTTCAGCAATGATAGAGCCTAGGATGTGTTGGTAACTACACCTGTGAGTAATGACCAAGGAAGAAAATATAAAGAAGAAGTTTTTTTGGACAGAGCTTTTCTTGTGTCCAAAAGCATGCTGGATTGTTGAGAAGGAAGAGAGAAGCTCTGTGTCTGTGTAGGGTGGGGTAGGAGTGGTTTTGGCTTTGGATAGCTATGAAAAAGACTGTTAGAAATTTCCAGATACATATTTAATGGAACAGAAGGCAGATCAAGACATTTAAGAGACAAAATGAACACAGTTGTCTTGGAGTAGAGCCTCTGGTGTGGCAGTGGGTGGCATCTCTGTGGGCAAGTTCACTTAATTGTGAGAGTGGCAGAGCATACCCACTGAGATGAGGCAAACAATCAAAGGGACAGATATATTTGTATGTATGATGAAAATATCCTGTCCAGATTTGGAACATAATATCTCAATGTGAGTAAGAAAATCACTGGCTTATGTGGCTGACAGGAGCTATGCCAGGTATTAATTTCTTGCCTTTCATCTCCCCATGCACCCTTCCTTGTCTGTCCGTGATGCTGAAATACTTCTCCCTTGACAGCTGGTACAGAGTCAGAGAGGATGCTGGAAGGATATTGGAGTAGAGAGGGGCATCGCTGGCATCCGTGTGCCCTTCGTCTGTGCTCTTGTGGCACTGAGCTGGTGTGTGGGACATCCAGTGAAACTCTGCCTTCCAGTTTCAGCAGCACCACTAGTGGCTGCATTGGTTCCACAGACAGCCCAACTGGGCTCCCCGTGGCTTCCAGGTGATGGCTCTCCAGTTAGTTATGCAGAGGCCCCAGCCAGTTTCCCAGGAAGTCAACACCAGCCCTCCCTCCATCTCCCATAAGAA